>NC_134831.1:192126038-192426038 GCF_004210375.1 Tachypleus tridentatus | reverse complement strand
GTATTAAATTTTCGGACATTATTTATAGGATGACTTGATAGATGCGATATTTCCAACCGACTCAGGAATTCGCGTACTGGACGATAGGTGTTGTCTTCCATCAGCAACAATGTTACATGTTCCAACATAATCTAAGAAAATCGTAGCACATATAGCATGGCTTGAATATTAGTTTCGTTGACAGATCTACTGTATAGTGAGCATACAGTTTTGATTGTAATGATAATCTGAGATGAGATAATAGACAATGTAATAGTAAGTCAGAGTGAAATGTCTCCATGAGCCACAGATGAAAATTAAAAGAATGTCTATATAATGCATACTGTTCTATGGAAATATAAAAACATCTGTCAAGTGTAAGCAATTAAGTGTGAGTTGAAATTTGTGTTCATATCTCAGTAACAACGCCCACCTTTGTGAAATACATGTAATATAGATAAATATAAAATATATATATAATTGAAAACAAAAACATAACTTGTGACTTCATTTAAATAATAGATTACAGGAGATCTAGTAAAATTTTACACACACAGTAAAAATGTCTTTAAAATAAAGGTTTTTAACACAATTATGTCTAGACACTAATGACGTAATGATTTGGCAAGAAAAAGTGTCCACACTTATAAAACACGTGTAGGATAAAAGTATGGCATGTGAAGAATGAAATATCTGATATTGACAAATATATCTTTATATTATATATAACGCCAAACTAGAGAAAATGCTTTATTTTTAGGAAGACTTACTTAAATGTTCAGGGTGCTTTCAGTGTTAATTGCGTCAGTTAAAAAGAACACGAATGCTTCGCATATTGTATTTCAAAATATTGTTTTGAACAGGTAATTTGGCTTACATCTCTAATTTAGAAGAAAGTTCAGACCTCAAAGATTTATAAAAACATGGTAAGTGTTGTTATTTGTTATTCTATAATAGTGATTAACCACATTTATTATGTAATAAATTGATTTACTACAGAGTTTATTAACAAACCTGTATGTTAATTCATTTGATATTTACACAAGCAGTATATATGATAAAATTCTTTCCTGATAGATAATTATAAATTATTTGTTTCATTAAAATGAATGTATGGTAAAAGGTGACTTGTTTAAGACACTGTCATGATAGTTTTATAGTTAAATAATACTTTTACTTAGGGAATTGATCTTGAGACACATTAAAAAGCAATTATTTTGTCAAATTATATGAATATCACAAAGTCAAACTAATGAAACATCAAATTTTAGTTATTGGTATGATACTTGAACAGGCGTCTTTTTCTGGATGTTTCACACATTAATGATCAGAAAATGTAATAAATAAATAACTAATAAATTAGTATTAAGCGTCCTTTTTGGTAATCACAGGTAGGCCATTGTGTAGCTTTAGGCTTAATTCAAAACAACACCTTTCTGAGAACAATTCAAATGTATATGGTTAAGAAATGCAAATAACTAATGAATTAGTGATTTATATCGACTGTATTCATTATATTAATGTTGAGATACGTTGACACATGAGGTGTATGTCATCATCTCTGACATCATGGATGCCTGTCAGGCGATCTAGCAACGCCCCTATGATGACACTGTGGATCTTTGTCATCGTCTCTACTTCCTCTCTCCCTCCCACATATGTGGTGCCTTCTAGTGATGTGACGCGAAAGTGGGGGACATTATCTTGAATGTATTTACTCCCAAATGGTAGATGTGGTATAGCATCTTGCATAACCGGAATCCATTTATAGACAAGTGATATATTTAGCATATTATCTACCACATCTTATAACGTATCTGTTCCTAAGTGATACTTATGTATATTATCTAGCATATCTAAAATGTACTGATACTTATGTGGTAACTGAGCATATTAAAATGTACTTTTTCCCAGTCGTAGTTTTAGCATATTATATTTCATAATTATAATGTATTTATTTTGAAGTAATAGTTGCGTAATGTTATGTCGCATGTCAAGTGTGTACATCCAACAGTTATAAGTGTATCAAAAGTGTTATATGTGTAAGAAGCCAACTAATAAACATCAGTATTCCAAAAGTGCATTTTGAGCAAAAAGCCAACTAATAACATTTATCAGTAGTTAAAGTTTCTTTTGGGCAAGAATACAACGATAACAATTATCAGTACATTATAATCATATGTGTGAAAGAGTTAAAGTATATTAATTATCTATGCATAAAGTGAAAATGCGTAAGAAGCTTACAAAAATATCTTATCAGTGGTACAAAAGTGTCTTTTAGGCCTGATGTAAATTAGTAACAGTTAGAAGTACATCAAAAGTACCATACGGATAAGAAGTAAATTAATAATAGTTATTAGGGTGTGTAACGTGTGTGTGTGTGTTGTGTAAAAGCCAACTAACAACAGCAGACGGTGTATCAAAAGCAAACCAGAAATATAGGTTAGGTAGGTCGATTACATTATTGTGGTGTGGCGACATAGTAAAAAAAAAAAAACTTACTAGTTTTTGCTCATTACTTGAATAGTCTTGAACTTTTATACAATTTATTTATAAAGTTAAAGGAAATAACAGTTTACCGGTTTTGGACGTACTAGTTAAGAAAAACAAAAAAAAAATGTGCTAAAAACTGCGGTCCGTCAAACCTTTTTCTGGTATCATACCGCCACACCAAGAATCATATCATGCGAAGTCGCAAGAAATGTCAGCTTTTTATTCTTATTGTTATAGATCTTGAAAGCTACGTTCTTATCCAGAATAATTAAAAATGAGCTGTTATTTATAAAATATGTAACATCTGACAGAGGTTTCTCGCCTCGTACTGTTGATGCAACTTTGACAAAATTTAACAAAATAACAAACGATGATCAAAAACGTAAACTAAAATCAACATTTAATAGAATAAATGTCGTTTCTACCTAATTTCCAAAGTCTAAATTGTCAATTTTTTCGTAAATTTAAAAATCAAAACAAAATTTTTATTCTCTTTTAAAAACCCTTGAATAAAATAAACCAAATATTAAATACAACTGAGGTTTTGAAATTAATTTAACGGAGAAAACAGGTATTTATAAAAGTGAATGTGAATATGGTGGTCAATAAACTAGAGGAAATTTAAAATTTAGAGTAAATGAACATAAGAGAAATAAAATCAAAACTGTACACTAGCTGAACACACACATCTACTTGCACGTCATCCAGTGGGAATAAAAAGTGTTATTCTGGCTCAACCAAATAAAATAACGGCTAAAAATAAAAATAATGAAGCGCCGTAAAGATAATTTCATCTTAAATAAGAATAAAGGGTTAGAATATCAGAAAGTAAGTATATGACGTGATCATTTTTAAACATCTAATCTAGTAGTCGCATGACCATGGATTTTGTGTATTAATATTTTAAATCATTTATTTTTCACACTCCCGAGGATGATGGGAAGGACGTGGAAATAAGGGAGGCGCTTTTTTTTTGCTTTTTTTACAAGCAGTTATGAGTTCCAACAGCTCCCCGCTTGTACAGCAGTATGTCTCCGGATTTACAGCACTAAAATCAGCGGTTCGATTTCCCTGGGTGGGCTGAGCAGTTACCTCGATGTGGCTTTGTTATAAGAAAAACACAAAACACACGGTTCCAAAATAACATTGTGGTTGAATATTATACAAGTAGAATTTGTAAAAAAACAAAACAAAAAAAAGAATTTTACTTTTGGGTATCTTAAATTTATGAACTCGGAGAAGTAAATGTGAATTTAATTCATCTAAATTATAATAAATTCATAAACACAAACCTGTAGCATACTTCTACCGTTTTCTTTCCAAGGGGCAAAATCCCTTCTTTATAAGGTTGCTTGTGTATAAGTCAGTCAAAAGCATTTCGAACTTGTGAAGACTGTCTGCGAGGAATCGCTGTCGCAGCGAAGTCGAAAATAAACTATGATGTTATAAAAGAGTTTTGTAAGCGAGAAATAACAAAATACAAACTAGAATTTCAAACTTCACAAACTAAAATAATTTGATTAATAAAACATCATACTGTTACCAACTTCAATGAAACCATTAATTAACCATTCGGTTGAAAGAACAAGTAGCACGTGGCTCGAGAACATGTTTTTAAAAGTTTAATGAAAAGAACCTTTACATTCCAGATAGGCCCGGCATGGCCTAGCGCGTAAGGCGTGCGACTCGTAATCCGAGGGTCGCGGGTTCGCGCCCGCGTCGCGCTAAACATGCTCGCCCTCCCAGCCGTGGGGGTGTATAATGTGACGGTCAATCCCACTATTCGTTGGTAAAGAGTAGCCCAAGAGTTGGCGGTGGGTGGTGATGACTAGCTGCCTTCCCTCTAGTCTTACACTGCTAAATTAGGGACGGCTAGCACAGATAGCCCTCGAGTAGCTTTGTGCGAAATTCAAAAACAAACAAACATTCCAGATAAATAGAAAAGTATATGTTTTTATTTACAGTTCTTTTTCTTAACTTTTATAAAAATGTGTAAGTTCTTCCAGTATGCACTACAAATTTTGAAAGACAAAAATAAAGTGTTCCTAAGCTACAAATGAGAAAACGGAAGTAATGTGTATATTTGTTAAAAGTATAAAAATTGCATAAATACAATATATCGCAATAAATAAAGTCAAAAAAGAATATTCAGGACAAAAATATAGGTAAAAACGTAAGAAAATGAATGCACACATAAATCGGATGATACTGTACAAAGGAAAACAACAATAAAAAGTATGTGAACTTAGTAAGAGTGAAAAAGGACAATGAAAAGAAAAATTCGAATATAAAGGTGACTAAAGGTAACAGGCTAGAGGAGGGGTGCGAACCTTGAACGAAACTGTTGTAGACATTAAGTATAGGTGTGAGAAAGTATAAAAAACGTGTAGGTAGGGAAAATGGAAATAATAGAATTAAAGAGAAGAGAACTTTTCACTCATTCCAAAGGGATCAACAGTGTCTCATTTAAAAATCAAACGGTTTTTCTGGCATTCTCTTTATGTTAGAGTAGATATAGCAAATGTAAGTCCAAATACAGGTGGACATTCTGTACGAATGATTATTGAAGTGTGTACCTGTGTGTTTTGTAGTGTCTATATTTTTCTTATGTATGTGTGTGTTTTTTTATAGCAAAGCCACATCGGGCTATCTGCTGAGTCCATCGAGGGGAATCGAACCCCTGATTTTAGTGTTGTAATTCCAAAGACTGACTGCTGTCCCAGCGGGGGACTCTTCTTAAGAAAGAGAGATGATCATGTGATCAATCCCATAAGTGGCGACCCATTTGACCAACGTATAGCATGTTGCGCTTTCTACAACATACACAATATCGATCATTTATTTGTGATTAAGCAGAAAGCTATACAATGGGCTATCTGTGCTTGCCCACTACGGATATCGAAACACGGTTTTTAGCGCTGTAAGTCCGTAGACGTATCGCTGTGCCACAAGGAGGCCATAAGCAATATGTCATGTTTGTTGAAATGCAAGTGAATGACTCTTATATTTGAAATTTTCTATTTGGGCCGTGTATGGATGTTGTGGTGTTAACATATTGGGAGGTGACGCATTTCTTTTTGTGACAACAAGTTCTATCTGGATTCACGTTAGTGGTAGATTTCTAGATGTCACTCTTGACTGAAATTTATTGTTTTTATTCTTTTTATATTTTTATCGTGTCTATAACTGAAATGTGGAGGATTTTTTTTAAATGTTGAACTTTTGTTTGATGGTCTGGGTAGCTTCATGTGTATTAGGATAGTAAGTGAAAATAAGTGGTATCAAAGATTTGCAGTCTTAGATTGTGGTTTTAGAGTGTATTGTCAGGTTACAGAATAGGCGCATTTTACGGCTTTTTCTATCAAACACTTGGAATACAAGCTAATGATAAAGAAATGTTTTATATCATCAGATTTCGACTTGCAATCGATTTGTTCACTGCGAAGCCTTAAGAAATGAAAATATGGAAGTGAATAAAATGTATGACTGGATGGGAAGACTCATAGCGAAGATAATAATTGGAATCAGTGGGTTTATGACGTACTGATGGGTCAGGTGAAAATGAGAATGTTAAAAAAGTTTACTCTCTGGGAGGAAACTCCATGTGAAGGTAAGCTCTGAGTGGAAGGAGAAAACGAAGTGTAAACAAATGATTTAAGTCACACAAGGGTGTGCTGGTAGCACCAACAATGTCATCAAAATAACGTCTGTCAAGAGTAGGAAGTGTTTCTTATAAATGAAAAATATCTTATTCTCTGTGTAACCAACAAACAATAAAGCATAAGAGGGATCCATTTTAGTACCCATGGCAATACCTTTTATTTGTTGGTAAAATTTATCATTTAAAGAGAATCTGTTCAGGATGAATACAAGTTCCGCAAGACTTAAGAGGCCACACGTGGAGGTATTTAATAAATAACACAGATCCAATTAATGTTTCAGGACTTTTATACCATTGTTATGGAAAATTGATGTGTAAAGTGTTTGTATGCCAATGGTAAATATACCCTATTCATAACAAGAGAATTGAAAATAGTTGAATGTTCGGAATTCATGTGTCGTGTCTTTTATGTAATTAGAAAGAAGCGAGACGATAGATAGGCTTAAGGACGTCAGCAAGAAAAGACGAAATTAATTCGATGGGGCACTTACACGCAAAAATAATTCCCCTACCAGGGTTTTCTGAATTATAAATCTTAGGGAGGAGGTAAAATTTCAGGGTTCTGGGATTACTAAGATTTAGGTTAGTTGCATCCGATGGCAAGTTACCTGTAGAAAGCAAACCGTTACTGGTGTTTGTTTTATCAATATTCAAGTTAAACAATGTAGTCGGATCACTAGTTAAAGGACAGTGAAACTTAATATCAGAATGTTGTTTTTCAGCCTCAGCAAGGTATAGATCTTTGCACTGTACTACTATAGCGCCACTTTAATAACTATGTCTTTCGCTTATAAAGTGTTGGTAAAGTTTTGTGCAAATCAAATATAAGGATATTGTGTTTAAGTTTACTTAGAAAATCCAATTTATCTATATTATTACGACATTATTGTACAAAATATTCTAAGCTAATGAATATTTCAATGGGCGATGTCTACTCTGAAAGCGTTTTCTTATATTTTTTAAATCACAACGGAAATCTTTATTATGAGATGAACTGGTATATTGGTAATGTTGATCCTGATATATTGTAATCATCGCATTAGAAGTTAAATTATCGCTAATACCGTCAAAGGCAGTTACTTGGTATAGGTGGAGGTTGGTTGTCGCTGACGTTGTGATGAGTTTTTTCACATAAAAGATTTATTTAAGGACTGAAAGGTGTGTTTGTAGAAAGAGTTGATTTTGAAAAATGAGCCTGTAGTATTAACCTACGGTAAAATTTCTTTAAGGGTGAATACATCAGACTTTTTTGTTGAAACGAAACTAAGTTTTTGTTGAAGGCCGACTTTTCTGTGTGAAACAGTAATAACTCAGTAGGAATAGTAACCATTAGGTTAGGATTGTCTTCAAGACTATTTTTGATAGAACAAAGATCATATGTTTTAATATCTAGTTTACATAATTTCGTTTCTTTAGTACTTTTAAGAGTTAGTTAGTTAGTTATCACCATTAGATTCCATCAAGGAACATAGGGCCGCAATCGCTTGCGGATTCTTCAACAAGTATTTAAGTGAGTAGGTTGTTAGCCCACTGCACCGAGCCGTCCCTAATTTAGTAGTGTAAGACTAGAGGGAAGGCAGTTAGTCATCACCACTCACCGCCAACTCTTGGGCAACTCTTTTACCAACGAATAGTGAGATTGACTGTTACTTTATAACGCTCCACGGCTGAAAGGGCGAACATGTTTGGTGTGACGGTGATTAGAAACCGTGACCCTCGAATTACGAGTTGAGTGCCTTAACCATCTGGTAATGCCAGGCCCGTGTGACTTGTAATAATAATTATTAAAAAGTTTTGGTATGTTCGGACAAAGGCAAAATTCTCAAATTCGCTATTATAACAGATTATTTTAATAATTATAACTGTAAAGTAATAACCACAAGACGTAATGTGAAATGTATACATTATTATATTAAATATCTGATTTAATTCTAAAGTACCTAATAACTGTAAAAATATTAAACTATAAAAAACTTTAATGATAGCAGCTGTTAATTTTGGGAAATGTCTCAAACGTCGAAGTGTGCAGTTTCCACTAAAAATCTTATACATTTGCGCTCACCATCTTCCATAAAAGACCTCATCTAGAGGAATACATTAAAGGTTGTTTGTTTTTTCTGTTTGCTGTATATGGATTACAGAATGTATGTTTTTAATATGGCACACTGCTCATGTCCTATGTTCAAAATTTAAAGGTCAAACATTATGAATTTAAGTTTTTATTTTATTTTAAAATTTTCGTGTTCCAAGTAATTTTCATTTCGTGTTGTAATAATTAGAAATAAGATTTATTAATATATATGTATATATATATATACTTATACATATACTGTATTACTTCGAATTTAAGACGCACCTTTTTTCACATTTTTCCGAACTGAAAATAAAGTTGCGGCTTAAATTCGAGATGTTATTTTACACTCTTCGAAAGTCTCGAAAACGTCACTTTCCTCGAATAACAAAGATTCTCCAAAACATCCTGCATTAACAATCAGATTGGTCTATATTTTAAAAGTAACTTAGCTTAGAAAGACTAATAAAACACGTACAAAACGTCAAATTTGCCGATATCATCACCTCTTGTTGGATATCACCGTCATCAGTCTGTGTCTGACTTTTCTGTTGTTAAGACGCTATTTTGTAGTGTTTTTATTGCATTTTTACCCATAGAAAAGCGTTTTACGTACGATTCCGCAATTTAAAGAAAAAATATTTTGTGCGCCGAACAGATTGGGAATCGTGCAGCCAGTAAAAAGTATACAGTGAGCGAGGCAAATCTTTAGCGTGATGTGAAAACCAAGTTGTATTCTCCTAAAAAAAGTACAAAATAATTTACTAGCCCAAGAAAAGGAAGACGTCCTAAAATTGATGCTGCCGTTTTAACGTACCTCAGAAAGTTACGAAATAAAAAACTGCCTGTAACGAGAGAAGTCTTAATGTTAAACACAAAATAATGTACAGGAAATAGTGGTATTTCTTTCAAGGCCATTTGTGGCTGGTGTGAAAATTTTATAAAAAGGGAAAATTTATCATTACGTCGAAGGACAACAATTAGTGAAAAATTGTCGTCAGATTTTCATGATGCGGAAGATGGAACGCAAGATGACATTCTTTGGGACAACAGTGAATCAAGTGATGAAGATGCTTCAACTTCAGAATATAACCTTGAGTCAGAAGAAACATCAGAGTAACATTCTGATTAAATAAAGAAAGCAGGAAGAAACATTATTGCAATAAAAAATCTTAATTTCCTGCGTATTCCATAGATATATATATTATTATATTTCATTTTAAATGCACTATTAACATTTTTTATTCGTTTAGAAACTATTTTAAAACATATTTACTCCTTTCTAATTATAATCCTTTTTTTCCTGAAAAGCCCTATTTAAAAGTGGGATGCGTCTTAAATTTGAAGTAATTATGGTATATAATATACAACAGAAGCTTTAAAAATATAAGCCATAATTGTTTTGTTTTTCTGTTCTTTAGTTGTACAAGAAGGCGTACAAAATTTAATCCAAAATTAAAGTTTGTTTGTTTGTTTTGGAATTTCGCACAAAGCTACTCGAGGGCTGTCTGCGCTAGCCGTCCGTAATTTAGCAGTGTAAGACTAGAGGGAAGGCAGCTAGTCATCACCACCCACTGCCAACTCTTGGGCTACTCTTTTACTAACGAATAGTGGGATTGACAGTCACGTTTTAACGCCCTTACGGCGAGCATATTTGATGTGGCGGGAATTGAACAATTGAAAAAAACGGTTTCGCATTTCAAACATTGTGTAGCAACTTGTCGAAAAGAATAGATTAATTTAACGACATCAGTAAAAAAAATATTTTAAAATACATAATTTTTAAGCTTAGGTTTCAGGCCATGGTTAAAAACCAAAAAAAAAACAGTCTTAAAAAATGGCTGTTACTTTTTTAAAATATTTGAAACTGAAGATTTATTGACCATTTTTCAGTTCATATTTATGACAAATTTTGAATTATTTAATGTTTCCCTCACTTTTTATTTTAATGTTACAGTAAACAGAGTTTTGATTTGCTAATTTTTAAAATAAAAGATAATCAATCAGACAGATTAAGGTGTGATATTCATTATGTTATTTAAATTTTTCTTTGGATTTTTTCTCATTTTTTTACTTCAAAGAAATTACTTAAGAAGGTATAGACAAATGCAGGAGGTATAAAACCAAAATCTTTCTAATTGCTTTGAAAAAAAATAGCACATTTCTAATTAAAATTGCTGGAATTAATTTATGCTCATTTTATTTGTTTGTGTCCTATATAATATCTATCATTCGATTTACAGAATAAGTCTGTATACACCTTCAAATCATATTGGGTGAATATAGCAATATGCCAAGTAGAAAATAAAAAACAACATTAGCTACAAACAGTGGACATTCTGGGAAGGCATTAGTCAATTTTCTTAAGTTACGAATTAGAGACGAGAATATGAACACAAAGTACACTGATTCAAGTACATGTTTCATAGGGCAATAACTAGAGTATTAAACATCTCAAAACGAATCTTAAAGAAAAGATATAGGAGCTAACTCATAGAAACTTAGTAAGAGTTGATATATAAAGACACTTCCGTGAGGAAATATAGCTTTCTTCTACGTAAAACTTGGAAATCTCAAAATCTTTGTCTTTCTTTCGTATTTCACTTCATTTTGAAATGCTGAGTTTGTTGTTAAAATTGAATGTCTTTCAATCGGTACATGTAAAACTTGGAAACTCTAGAAATATTGGGGCTGTTGGCTTTGTTTCGTCCTCACTTCACTTCAAGATGCTGAATTTGTGGTTACAATTGAGTGTCTTTCAATCGGTACATGTAAAACTTGGAACTAGAAATATTGGGGCTGTTGGAATTGTTTCGTCCTTCACATCACTTCAAGATGCTGAGTTTGTGGTTACAATTGAATGTCTTTCAATCGGTACATGTAAAACTTGGAAACTAGAAATATTGGGGCTGTTGGCTTTGTTTCATCCTCACTTCACTTCAAGATGCTGAATTTGTGGTTACAATTGAGTGTCTTACAATCGGTACATGTAAAACTTGGAAACTCTAGAAATATTGGGGCTGTTGGCTTTCTTTCGTCCTTCACTTCACTTCAAAATGCTGAATTTGTGGTTACAATTGAGTGTCTTTCAATCAGTACATGTAAAACTTGGAAACTAGAAATATTAGGGCTGTTGGCTTTGTTTCGTCCTCACTTCACTTCAAGATGCTGAATTTGTGGTTACAATTGAGTGTCTTTCAATCGGTACATGTAAAACTTGGAAACTAGAAATATTGGGGCTGTTGGCTTTCTTTCGTCCTTCACTTCACTTCAAAATGCTGAATTTGTGGTTACAATTGAGTGTCTTTCAATCAGTACATGTAAAACTTGGAAACTAGAAATATTGGGGCTGTTGGCTTTGTTTCGTCCTCACTTCACTTCAAGATGCTGAATTTGTGGTTACAATTGAGTGTCTTACAATCGGTACATGTAAAACTTGGAAACTCTAGAAATATTGGGGCTGTTGGCTTTGTTTCGTCCTCACTCCACTTCAAGATGCTGAGTGTGTGGTTACAATTGAGTGTCTTTCAATCGGTACATGTAAAACTTGGAAACTCTAGAAATATTGGGGCTGTTGGCTTTGTTCCGTCCTTCAATTCACTTCAAGATGCTGAATTTGTGGTTACAATTGAGTGTCTTTCAATCGGTACATGTAAAACTTGGAAACTCTAAAAATATTGGGGCTGTTGGCTTTCTTTCGTCCTTCACTTCACTTCAAGATGCTGAGTTTGTGGTTACAATTGAGTGTCTTTCAATCGGTACATGTAAAACTTGGAAACTAGAAATATTGGGGCTGTTGGCATTGTTTCGTCCTTCACATCACTTCAAGATGCTGAGTTTGTGGTTACAATTGAGTGTCTTTCAATCGGTACATGTAAAACCTGGAAACTAGAAATATTGAAGCTGTTGGCTTTGTTTCGTCCTCACTTCACTTCAAGATGCTGAATTTGTGGTTACAAATCAGTGTCTTTCAATCGGTATATGTAAAACTTGGAAACTCTAGAAATATTGGGGCTGTTGGCTTTGTTTCGTCCTTCACTTCACTTCAAGATGCTGAGTTTGTGGTTGCAATTGAGTGTCTTTCAATCGGTACATGTAAAACTTAGAAACTCTAGAAATATTGGGGCTGTTGGCTTTCTTTCATCATTCACTTCACTTCAAGATGCTGAATTTGTGGTTACAAATCAGTGTCTTTCAATCGGTATATGTAAAACTTGGAAACTCTAGAAATATTGGGGCTGTTGGCCTTGTTTCGTCCTTCACTTCACTTCAAGATGCTAAGTTTGTGGTTGCAATTGAGTGTCTTTCAATCGGTACATGTAAAACTTAGAAACTCTAGAAATATTGGGGCTGTTGGCTTTGTTTCGTCCTTCAATTCACTTCAAGATGCTGAGTTTGTGGTTACAATTGAGTGTCTTTCAATCGGTACATGTAAAACTTGGAAACTCTAGAAATATTGGGGCTGTTGGCTTAGTTCCGTCCTTCAATTCACTTGAAGATGCTGAATTTGTGGTTACAATTGAGTGTCTTTCAATCGGTATATGTAAAACTTGGAAACCCTAGAAATATTGGGGCTGTTGGCTTTGTTTCGTCCTTCACTTCACTTCAAGATGCTGAGTTTGTGGTTGCAATTGAGTGTCTTTCAATCTGTACATGTGAAACTTGGAAACTATAGAAATATTTGAGCTGTTGGCTTTGTTTTGTCCTTCACTTCACTTCAAGTTGCTGAGTATGTGGTTAAAATTGAGTGTCATTCAATCGGTACATGTAAAACTTGGAAACTAGAAATATTGGGGCTGTTGGCTTTGTTTCGTCCTTCACTTCACTTCAAGATGCTGAGTTTGTGGTTACAATTGAGTGTCTTTCAATCGGTACATGTAAAACTTGGAACTAGAAATATTGGGGCTGTTGGCTTTGTTTTGTCCTTCACTTCACTTCAAGATGCTGAGTATGTGGTTAAAATTGAGTGTCATTCAATCGGTACATGTAAAACTTGGAAACTAGAAATATTGGGGCTGTTGGCTTTGTTTCGTCCTTCAATTCACTTCAAGATGCTGAGTTTGTGGTTACAATTGAGTGTCTTTCAATCGGTACATGTAAAACTTGGAAACTCTAGAAATATTAAGGCTGTTAGCTTTGTTTCGTCTTTCACTTCACTTCAAGATGCTGAGTTTGTGGTTACAGTTGAGTGTCTTTCAATCAGTGCATGTAAAACTTGGAAACTGTAGAAAGCTTGGGGCAACCCTTGCTGTTGGCTTTGTTTCGTCTTTTACTTCATCTCGAGATGTTGAATTTGTACTAACGATTGGGATTTTTTCAGTGGGTATATGAGAATATGATGAATATGAAAAGGATAAATTCCTGAAAGGCGAAAAGGCATAGGAATTCCCATTATCTAATGACGTGACCGTAGAAAGGGGCGAAGGAACGGGTGTTCCAAATGGATACACATTTAAAGGCACATAGAAAGGGTTTAATGGTTGTTGATGATAACGATAAGTTGAAGGAAAGAGCACTGAAGAGTAGGCACAAGGTGCCATAAATGGCGTCCCTGAAAATTTCAACAGAGTTCGTCAAACGAATATAAGTTATATCGCATTATTAAACCCACCAATTTGTATAAAAAAAGAAGTAGTAAGTCAAACAACACATGAAAGTAACGTTTCTGACCATTAGTTTAATTATCTAAAAAAACAACCAGATAGATATAATTATTATAAACTAGAAACAAATACTTTAACATTTTTATAAAAGTAGTATTTCTGGTTTGTTTGTTTTTGACGTTCGCGCAAAGATACAAGAGGACTATTTGCGCTTACAGTCCCTAGTTTAGCAGTGTAAGACTAGAGTATCCAGCTAGTCATCACCACCCACCGCCAACTGTTGGGATACTCTTTTACTAACAAATAGTGGGATTGACAGTCACTTTATAACGTCCCTATGGCTGAAAGGGTAAGCATGTTTGGTGTTCATTGATAATTGTATTATATGTAAAATTACATGGGATGTAAGGCCCACGAAAATTATTAGCTCTTGGACCCACACACCCTTAAATCCGCCACTGTTGAAAAGTGAGAGTTCCAGGCCCTTACGCTTCCTAGGCCACTGTTTTATAAACAATAATTAAAAAAGAGCTTAAAATAATCAATAGAGACAAATAAGACAAATACTTACTAATTATGTTTCCTTCTGTTGTCACAACGCTTTTACTGAAAGATGTCAGGTTTCCCATGTGACGACGAGCTATTTCATCGCATCCTTCTCTGTGTAAATACAATGCACATAAACTGATATAACAACTCTGCCTTCCTGCACTATTTTTACCTGTTCAGAACACTGAAAATTAAAACTATTAGAATTCTACTATAACGAACAATATTTAATGTATTAAAACTGAGTTTTTGCTGTACTATAAGAACGGAAAAAGAGGTGACTCAAAGTATTACTGTATAATTTCCACATATCTCACAAAAGTATTACAAAGTGATCACTAGTAGAAAGTTTAACCAATAATCTGACAAAGTCAGCTTTCAAGTTGTTCTGGCTAAGCAATCATTGAGGACACAGGTGGGGCAACCACGAAAATGTCAAGTTTACTGTGCTGGTTTAAAGCCTGTTGTTATAGGTAAATAAAGTCTTAAAGATATCTGAAAATTTAATATCATAAAAGTAAACAGTAGGTTTACAAATTTCGGTTTAATTGACGTATTGTTCAACTTGCTTATCTATTTATAGTTTTGACACACTTTATTTGTGTGAAGTAGTTTGTTTTCAATATTTTATAGAAGTATGTAGAAAAAGTAACAGGATCTTTGTTATTTATAAGTTAGGTTTTTGTAATGTGAAAGTTTGATTCTTATAAGATTTCTCTAATTTTATCATACAGCATAATTTGGGAATACTAATCGCAACGTGAATCACTTTAAATTGTTTATTTTCTGGTCACTGAAAATTACTTAAGCAGGTTTTTCTTATTGAGAGTGATACAGCGAAATTAATCAAGAAATCAGTACACAGACCAGCCTAGTTTAATAAAATGACGACTTCCTCTATCTGACGAGTTATAAAGTGACGCGTGATTAAAATGTTATCAGGCTTAAAACGTTCAACTACAGCTGTTATTCACACCGATCTTTTTTCTTCGACATGTGCATACAACGATAAGAAGTGTAACTTTGCTGGCCCGGACCAGACATGGCTCTTGATTAGCCCTCAAGCCTGGCGCCGTTCTGATGTCATCTGGAGATTCCATGTGTATTGTTCTTGTGGTTATCTCTGAGTGAGAGATTAGTAAATATGATCGTTAGCAGCTCACCTTCCAAAACTAAAAACGCTACCATTTCTTTCTCTCATAGCTCTTTTAATGAAAATTTGAATAATTTTAACTTTTCTTTATCGACATATTTAATGATTTTATCAATAAATAAAAACTAAACTCTTCTGATATAGCCCACCACATTTATACCTTAGTTAATAACCAACAGTACAAGAAAAGATTCGTTGATTTCATTTACAGAAATCAACTTGAATGACTTAATGTATAATGTGGTTCGTAAACACTGAATACGAGCTTATTTTTATAAAGTGTTAGAAATAATAATAACTTTGAAATGATTAAACCATATTAAATAATAATGAATGATTAAAATAGGAATTGTATTATATCATTACCCTCACTTCAAGTGTGACAGAACTGGTAGATAGAACGCTGTAGACGAGATAATGGCTGAAATTGTGGCCGATAATCAAACTAAAACATCAGAAGACATGGCCACCAGAAGCAACCCAACTGATATTAAACCTATGTACGTAGCGGTTATAACAACAATTTTGATAGATACTGAGATGAAAGTATATTTTTTTGCATGGTGAAAATAGCAAACAGAAATGTTTTATTGTGAATAAATTTGTTTAAGCAATTACTGCTTTTTTGTAGCATCAATATTAGCAAATACTCCTCCACTTGCATTGTGATTCACATTCAACGAAAACTTGTGTAAAACAGAAATATATATATATGTACATGTATAATACGTAAAACGACAAATATTTTATGTCACAACTTGGTAACATTCTACGTAAAATGGAACTCCTCGCTATTATAGCGGTATGTCTTCGGATTTACAACGCTAAAATCAGCGGTTCAATTCCCCTCGTTGGGCTCAGCAAACAATCCGATGTGGGTTTGCTATAAGAAAACACACACATAAAATGGAAATTGAAAAATTTAAGGGCTATCACCAACTTACGAATTTTTTACTGGATCACGGAATCCTTTGGCAAATGGATTAGATGCAATCTTAAGTTTGGTAATCTGAAAAAAATAGTGTAATGTTTTAATTTTATTTTTATAATTTATCTTCAAAATACACAAACAATTTTCAAATAAGGTCAGAAATATCATTTTAAAAGAAAAACACTCCCAAAACAAATAATGTCATAAAGGTTTTATACTTCAACCTGATAATACAAAGAGAAGCGAAATATCCAAAATTAACCTGACGTTCAAAAACACCATGGATCTACATAATATTTATACAACTCAAATTAAGCTTGAATGTAAAGCGGTGTTTCAATTAGTTACAAATTTCTCATTTTTAATCACGTAGTATACATGATGCCGAGAAACTGTAGTACAAATGACAGAAGTAATCGTCCACTAAGTAATTGGTAACTTTTATTTAGCTGTTTCTTTTTTTGTTTAGCAAAAAACATAAAATTTATGAAGTAAAGATGACGTAGACGTCTAATCAGTTTTTTGGACTGCAACAGACAAATTTTGATACGTATACAGTTCAGTGCGATTTGAAAGAGCGAAGCAAACAAATAACGTAGGCCTAATTTAATGTGACTTGACAGTATTTCGCATATTATTCAAATACCTAAAGTACGTTAAATTATTAGTGAGAAGTAAATAATAATAAATTACAACCAAAGAAATGAAGCAGTAACATTTTAGTAATAAGAGAGTTTCGTGCTCATTTAATGGATTAAATACATATAAATTACTAGCTTTTCAATAAATAAACCGTTAATACGTAAGATTATTGACGCCAAAGCTAATAAAACACAACAAATTAAACTTAATACGACTAGAATAATATCTGAAATCTTTCACTCTTCCTTGATACAAAATGTATTCCTGCAAGCTACATATATTGTAATATTACACTAGCTTTAAACGTTGGTTCTGATACAAATGTTAATTCCACACCTTAATATTTCTTTTGAATGGTAGTCTCATTGGTTACAAAAAAAATCCTCTACTAATCTTGCGCTAAGATGTTATTTTTTACTTCTCCCTCTATTTCGTTGTTGTTCATCCTAGTCACGGTATATTTTTGACTGTTAACCTTGCATGTTGTACCTATTGGATTCCATACTCTATCTTACCTATTTCTTCAGGTTGTTTTCTTACATTGACCACAGTTATTTTTCGTCTACTAATCTTACATATTGAACTTATTGGTTATCATTTTTATATATTATCCATTTTACTTTTACTTTATTTCGATAATAGTATTGTTTTTTGTTTTCGAATTTCGCACAAAGCTACTCGAGGGCTATCTGTGCTAACCGTCCCTAATTTAGCAGTGTAAGACTAGAGGGAAGACAGCTAGTCATCACCACCCACCGCCAACTCTTGGGCTACTCTTTTACCAACGAATAGTGGGATTGACCGTCACATAATAACGCCCCCACGGCTGAAAGGGCAAGCATATTTGGCGCGAAGGGGATGTGAACCCGCGACCCTCAGATTACGAGTCGCTCGCCTTAACACGCTTGGCTATGCCGGACCTCGATAATAGTAGATTTTTATTTCATTTTAAAGTAGCTGACTCCAATATGGTATTCTTTTCTTACTTGTTTAGTTAATCTTCTTATTGGATATATTAATGTTGCTTTGCTTAAAGTAACTCTAAATATTTTAATCTACCTCCTGGTTCTGGTAAGCTGTCACTGTAATAAATACAGTTTCTGGGAAGGAGAACTGAAATGCTAATTTTGTATCAACAGCTTGATCTGGAACAGTAAATGGAGTTTCCACTTTCTGTATGTAGATCAGTGGTTGGTACTTGTGCATTGAGTGAAGAGCAATCTGAAAAAAGGTAGATTTATATTATCATAACAGCACTAAATATACCTTGTGCACACTTAATACACTGTACTGATCTCTTTGGTTAAAAATAAAATGAAAAATTAAATCTTTGGTGTCGAAATGTATCTATGAGTATTTAATACTCATACGGTTGGTGTGAGTATTAAAACTTTTATTATAATAAAGCAGAGAAGAGCGTTTCGATCTAAGAATACCCATACCAGCCATCTTGAAATACAATTTTACTTCAAGTGGGTTTTTCATCATCACGAATTAAATTACTTAGGTGTCTAGATTAGAATGCTTCACCTTTTAAACACACTTCTAGAACATTTAGTTTATTTTCATGTGCAAAAAAGTTAGATCATGTTCGTCAGTTGACTGATTTATAAACGTGTAGTGATGTCATGGTTATTCAGCAAGACAACGGTAAGAACAAGGATCTCTCTCCGTGATGTCATGGTTATTCAGCAAGACAACGGTAAAAACAAGGATCTCTCTCTGTAATGTCAGGGTTATTCAGCAAGACAACGGTAAAAACATGGATCTCTCTCCATGATGTCATGGTTATTCAGCAAGACAACGGTAAAAACAAGGATCTCTCTCCGTAATGTCATGGTTATTCAGCAAGACAACGGTAAAAACAAGGATCTCTCTCCGTGATGTCATGGTTATTCTACAAGACAACGGTAAGAAGAAGGATTTTTCTCCGTGATGTCATGGTTATTCCAGCAAAACAACGGTAAAAACAAGGATCTCTCTCCGTGATGTCATGGTTATTCTATAAGACAACGGTAAGAACAAGAATCTCTCTCCGTGATGTCATGGTTATTCTACAAGACAACGGTAAGAACAAGAATCTCTTTCTGTAATGTCATGGTTATTAAACAAGACAGCAGTAAGAACAAGGATCTCTCCACGTGAGGTCAGGGTTATTCTACAAGAGAAAGGTAAGAATAAATATTTCTGTTATGTGTTGAATTTGATAATTTATAACTACGTAATATAAAAAGATAACATATGACAGCCGGCAGCTGCTTGTCTCGGATGCGAAGAAGAAAGAACAGCTTCAACAAAGTGTGAAAAATGAATGACCAAAAGTGTTACGTGAGTAATAAACACGTCACAACGTTTTCTGTGCAGGCAGAATGAACTTTGCTTTGCTATACCAAGAAACTTCAAACTACTGGAAATAGAGCTAATGGTGTAGAAAACATAATTATCACAAAGGTTCAATCATTTGATTCCTACACACAGGTGGGTGTAACGTCTACAGTTAACTTAAATAATGCATTACGGATTATGGCTATATTTCCACCCTGAGAGACATTAATGCAACAATCTATAGTGCTTTTATTATCCGAGATTGATTCAGCCAGTTTGTTTGTTTGAAAGCAAAGCCACGTTGAGATATTTACTGTGTTCACCGCGGGAAATCTAGCACCGGATTTCAGAGTTTTGTAAGTCCATACATTTACCACTGTCTTCGAGGACAATTCAGACAGCATGGTCGCGATGAACACGACACAATCAACGCGTCACATTTGGAAAAAGCATTCATGGAACATCATATTAATTATCTGGTAACAACAGATAACTCGTAGCAGACTTTAATTTACCACAATCGACCTTTGGAATATTGTAAAGTTTATACCACACTCAGTCCAGACGAAATGTCCGACCACGTATTAGATGAGGGTCACAAGCCACTAATTATTGTATAAAAATAACTTAATTAAGACTGAGTAGCATATCTCTTCTGAATAAAACTACTTATCTGTGGCTCAGTGTTTGTGGTTCTGTTAAGCAACCGTGTAACTATAATTTCGGATAATACTGAAGAATTAAGCTTGACTAATTAAAACTCTGAGATAACCTACTTGGCCCTTTTCAGTTGACTGTTTACTATTGGTCAACTTGAGCTTGTCGAAGTTCACAATTTGCGCCATTAAGTGATGGCCTTTAGCAGGAATGTCAGGATGTAGGTAGCGATTGGTAGGTAAAGGTACATCACCAGCTCCTGCAATCATCCACTGGGAGCTGTTAACACGGAAAGACAGAAAATTTTGTGATTTACACATTATATAAATACTTTGTTTCAAGATGATAAACGTTGAAAATAATCTTTTTTACTATGGTCGTTTGAAGACGGATAAGCATTTATTTCAGCGTATAATCTCTTTTTTCATTATTATTATAAATTATAGGATACACACTATTTTGTAAAATATGAATAGTTTATAAAATAATTTTATGAGCTAAATGTTTCCATCGTTGTTATCACATTTTTTACAAGATTTTCTACGTCTTGTTATAGATATACAATGAAATAGTTTCATCCAGGAAACGTAGAAAACTTTCTAAGTTCTAAAATGGATACACAGTGGTGTACTTTAAATTCTAAATGTAAAAGGAAAAAAAACAAAACAACTTTAGCTCACTAGTGAACCTGTACAAACATATTATATAAAATCATCAATACTTCAATATAAAAACAAATAGGTTATTGTGTTTAAAATACAATATATTATAAAACCAAGCAAAAATAAAATAGTTTAGTTCTTAAGAATTTATCATAGAGTTGATATATTTAGAATACTGAAATTTAGGAAACTGTTCATCAGAAATGTATATGAATAAATACTGGAACATAGTCCTTGGTTTTTATGTAGTCCTTAAATATTAGGATCCTTCATCTTGCTGGTATTCTTAACATGTGATACAACTGTGAAGATATGAAGGACTTATCTACCTAGGATACACGTATCTGTATCGATTGTTATCCACAGAAGCGATTTCTACCCAAATCAAATAGTAGCCATCTGGATCCAAGCCCGTAACATTGACCTTCAAGGCCGGAAACATCCTCCTGTATTTAAAAAAGGTATTGTTGTTGTTTGAAAATAACCATTTCTTTAAAATAACTACTGTACTGCTACAGGTATTAAGTTTGATATGTATTTATAATGAGACAAGCAGTACAAAGTTCTAAAGGGTAATATGTAAATGTAGCTAAATGTCATTCTTTGATTAGAAAAAAATGAACTTTTATCAAACATTTTCCTGGGTCTCTATTTATGAAGAATGCATATATATAAATACACAGTTAAATACATCCTACAACATAAGTGAATTTTGAACGCAAATAGTTAATATGAGTTTTAATGATGAAGTATTTAAAGATAACCTAGATGAGAATGTTGAGAATGTTTGGAATTATTATTTGAAGAAAATTAATAAACGGATTAAACAGTTTGGATACAACTCGTATTCGAAGTTAAGTATTTGTTTTAAATTTATCGGATAATTTTATGAACAAACAGATAAGAGTTAGCACAGGTTATCATGGCTAACGTATTTGTGTGTTTATGTAGAAAAATGGCTAAATGTCTGCCCTTCTCAGTTTAAACCATTGGTTTATAATTATAACTCTTATGTAGATGACGTATTTGTTGCATTTAAAACGAAAAAGAGAAAAGAACAACACAATTGAAACGTTTGACATTGGAGTATATCATAAATTAGTATACAGACGTTATTCAAAGTAATCTAATAAAGTACTTTGTATACCGTGTCTACAACATGTCTGAACTTTTTCAACAAGAACTAAATAACTTAGCACTAATTTTCAAAGTGAATCGTTTTCCAGAACGTTATATTATTTAATTTTCAGAAAATAATAAAACAACTTTCTGCTCCTTCGTAATTAAATGTTGACATCTCTAGACTGCCAGTGTTAATAACTTTACCATATACTGGTGTTCACTCCACTCAACTAAAATGGAAATTGAAGGCATGGCCGGATTAATAAGGCAGGATAGAATTACGAAATATGTTTTACTGATTGGGTACAAACGATCTGAAGGCCCCAAAAACGCACTGTCGATAAGTACGTTTCCATTATTGTAAATTGTATAAGAATTTTCTCTGTTTTTTCTTATACGTTCTAAAACAGGAAACAAAACATGATATCACGCAATTTTTAGAAAGGTATTTAGTCTGACTTGAGAAGAAATCCGATAAAAACACGCAGGTCGAGATTTCAACTTCACTAACACATAGCAACACAGAAAAAGATTTTAATTTCACTAATAAGGATAAATAATCCGAAACTTAACAGTTGATCAAATGTGGATAACTTTTAAAAGTATGTTTTTAAATATTCAAGATAGACTGCAAGTAAAACAACCAGATTCATTCACAAAGAGTATGAAGATAAAATGAAAGAGTTACACTATAAATTTAGGAACTTACTGCTATGATCAGAGATAACAGAAGATCAAGAAAAACTGTTCTGTGTGACATGAAGAAATCCAAAACTATGTATGAAAAATGATCAACTGAAAATGTAAATAATAATAGTAGCGATTTAATAGTGGGCTGGTAGTGGAAGCTTGGGCCCCCCAATAGTACAGCGGTAAGTCTACGGATTTACAATGCTAAACTCAGGGGTTCGATTCCTCTCGGTGGGCTCAGCAGATAGCTTGTTGTGGCTTTACTATAAGAAAAACACATACACACACAGTGGAAGCTTTGATGTTGACTAATGTTATTAATAGTCAGGATTTAATAATGGGCAATTAGCGGAAGATTCGAAGTTGACTAATGTTATTAATAGTAAGGTTTTATTATTGGGCTGGTAGTGGAAGATTGGAAGTCAACTAATGTTATTAATAGTAAGGGTTTCATGTTGGTCAGATCACGTATGAAAATCATTAAGTTTATTGTATGCTCAGGACCAATAGGAAACAGACTAGGCGGAAGAAAGCAGAGGATTGCTACAAATGGAATTCAGTTAAACTAGGTTAATGTCTCAAGTTCTCAGGGCTCAGTATTAAGGCGTTTGTTCTTTTGTATTTGCATTAACGACGTGGATGAAATAGTGGTCACTAAATTATTTGAATCTGCTGGTAATATCATGGTTTTGTTTGTTGCTGACTGCGAGAATAAAGGATACTTTACAAATGTAAACCCCGGGCGAATAGATAACAAATAAACTTTAATTATAATACATGCAAGGTAATGCACGTGGGATTCATAATTTGAATAATGAGTATAATTTTGATGAGAATAACCTTTAGAGTATTATGGAACAACATAATTTAGATAACGTACTATTACTAGTTAGGGCAAAAAATGATTTCAGGACGAATCAATGAAATTATTAAATTAAAGAAAAAATAGTTTATAATTGAATTACATAGGTTAGGTCACATTCGAAGTATTAAAATATTGAGGAAAGACACTGAATTTTTGAAAGGTTGGAGGAAGGCTACAACGGTAATACCTGGGGTGGAAGAGTTGGCATACGAGAACTGCTTAAGACCTCTGAAATTGTTTTCTCTTGAGAAAGGAAAAGTCAGAGAGGTTCTGATTGAGGTGTTTAAGATTGCTTAGGGAAATGAACTATTGGTGCATTATTTTTTTCATACTTAATTGTAAGAATGGTAGGACAAAAAATAGGCCAGAGTAGGTAGGAGTCATCTTCAACTGAAATTTTTATTTTTTTCTAACATGGTGGTTGACCTTTGGAATGGATTCACTGCAGATGGTGGATGCAATTTACTTGAGGGAGTTTAAAGGGAAGCTTCGTTAATATTTTGTTTAGGGATGGGACGGCCTAAATGGACGAATAAGTCCCTTATTGTCTTTAAAGTTATGTATGTGTGTGTGTGTGTGCCCAGGAAGCACATGTCAGAATGAAAACAATATTATAAAAATCCTTAGAATTATTTTTCCTTACCTTCCAGCTTTCGTAATAATCATTTCGTTTCCAAGACTGTGAAACTGATTCCATAATTCTTTTTGACATAACTTAACCTGGATGTCTGCTTCCGCCCCTTGCTTATTTCTACCAACATCTTGGGTCTCGTTGCTACTGAGCAACGACATCGAGTGTTCTCGTGAAATTAGTAAATTATTTTCCTTTGGTGAAAATGGCTGATGACAATCTTCATCCGCTTCTAACGTGAAATTGTTTGAAAATTTCAGAAACTTAAAATAAAAGGTTATAAGTAGGCTTTTGTAAGCAAAACTTTTTTGTTTAATAAATATTTGCTCTTTATCGTAATACATATATACATATATTTACTCATAGAAATAAGGTCGCTTGTTGATTCGTAGGGGAATTTACTTCAGTTTTTCACTACACATTATTTGTGAGAGGGGATTTTCACTTTCAACAAAAAGGCTTTCCAGGCTCGGAGTCAGGAAGGAAAAGTAACAGATACTCTGGGAACCGATGTAGTTTCTGAGATCCCAAGGCTTTCCTTCAATATTAAGCCTTTTAGGTTAATTTTTACGCGTAAATTCCCCCTTCACCCATGTAGAACAGCAGGAAGTTTACAGACTTACAAAGCTATTTCTCTCATCGTAGTTTGGAGGTATGATATGAGATCTTATTTCTTAGGAGATAGTTATGTGATTGTTTTGGAATGAGTTAATAAATTACAATGAATAAGCAATAAAGTACTGAAGGTACCAATTTGCAAATGAGTTGTTAAATGTTACCGTTGTTTTCCATTGACGTGGGATGCAACTAGAAGACATATCCATAAGACAGAAAAATAACTAAAAACCAGTCCTCATTTACAGTGTATAGAGTCGTTCATCTCTCAATGATTAATAAAATTATACTAATATCTCACTGCTTTATTTCAGGTCAATGTCTTACCGAACTTCATGTCACCTGAACAAAATATGGCATTCATAGACATCTTGGGTCTACAGCTTGTAAATTAATAGCTATTTGCCTAGACTGGTTACGTATGAAAGTAGGTGAGTAGAATTCTAAAAGAACCTGTGTTCATTGACTGTAAGATTAAACCTAAGTGGTTAAATCTATTACACAACATATGGTATACACCAAACCTTCTGTTTAGTTAAATCTATTACATAACACGTGATACACATCAAACCTTCTACTACAAAGGAACTTTTAAGTCGAATGCTCTGATTGAAAACGAAAAATTGATCAACTTATCAAGTAAGATATATCAGATTTCAAAAAGTACGTACCGAGAGCAAGTATTAAAACTCAACAGAGTGATGGTGCCAATAGTCTTAGTACATATAAACATATAATGAAATCTACACACAAAACACGTGGACATTGCGCTGAAGGATGAAAGGTCTATTCCCCAAATATCGGTTCCTATGCATTCAGCAACCCATCCCTTACGCACGTGGTGACTTTTTTCGTTCTTCTCTACTTCTCCATAGTTTAGTATAGTTTAAAAAATCTTCCCACGCACACATGTTACTATTGTAATCAACAAACAAACAAGTAAACAAGTTTTTTGTTGTTGGTCAGCTTTCTCATATATATTAAATGATGCGAACCTTTTTACACCATTTAATCTTTAAACTTTCAAATATTGTCTACGCAGATTTCTTAACCAACTTAACCTTCGAACTTTAGAAAACTTTAAAGTAATATTTTAAACCATTTTAACTTTTGAGCTTTAGACACCATCAATATATTTTATTCACTGAAAACATTGTCAGACATCATATTAGAAGTGTTGTCACATGCCGAGTCCTAATGACATTTGCCCAATTTTATCATCTTTAAGCTACATAGAGTTTATTAAGTAATCGTCTGGTTTTCTTGGTTTTTGTATAATTATCTTAAATTATCTCGATCTTTTTATCTGTTATGTTGACAGAAATGAAATCTTTAGCAACCCTTTCGTTCGTACCCTATCTTAATCATACGATTTCTTCTGTTGAAACTAAGGCTGTCATTATCTAGTTACAGGCTTATAATGATCATCAAACGAAAGCTTGAATCGGCGAATAAATAGGCGTCCCTACGCTTCGTAGGTGGTCATTTTAACCATTTCATGTCAAAGTCGGCAATGTTCGCGTTTTTCTGTCAAGTAATGAAGATATTTGTTTTACTTATTTTTGTTTCATGAAGCCGCAAATATATATAAACCCTTATAGCAGTCTACCAAGCTTAGAGCGTTTGAACATTTCATCCAAGATTACTTCCATTGCTACAAAACTTATATAACAGGATAACTTAGGTCAAAAAGAAAGGGAAAAATACGTTATAGAACAATTGAAATATTGGGCTAACTATAATATAGACAAAAGTGAAGTTCACAACTTCCACCAATTGAAATAATTAAATCAACAAAATGCAGAAACTACAAATCAGTTTCATTTTGAACCAGACAGACAAATCAGAAAATTGAAATGATTTGCTTTTCAATATGTATATTTCAAAATTTGAATTAACTATGCTTGTTTCAAGTTAAGCACAGAGCTATATATAAGGTTAGCTGTGCTCTTCCCACAACAGGTCTTGAAACAGGGTTTCTAGCATTGTAAGTCCGTAAACATGCCGCTGTACCACTGGGGGCAGAAGATTAACCGATCTTTTAACATCAATGAATACAATCACATTCTTATCAAAATTGGGCTATTTAGAGTTTTAGTTATTCAGAAGTTTGGGTGCAAACATTTAGAGTAGCGACGCACGACAAGCTGCTTCAACGTGAAATGTGAAATTCTTTAACTTTTTTTTCACGTCGTGCGCTATAGACATTTTAATAACTAAAACAGGTGATTCAGTTTAACAGCACTCACCGAAAATCATCATTCCAAGTTGCTGCAATAATTACGGGTCGATTAAATGACCATACTTCCGTATCTTTATTTTCTAATAATACCTTAATAAAAATTTGGCTTTCAACATATTTTCGTACGTCTCATTCAGAAAATAAAGAAGGCATTTAATTGCATTTAATTTAATTGGCATGGCCAAGCGCGTAAGGCGTGCGACTCGTAATCCGAGGGTCGCGGGTTCGCGCCCGCGTCGCGCTAAACATGCTCGCCCTCCCAGCCGTGGGGGTGTATAATGTGACGGTCAATCCCACTATTCGTTGGTAAAAGAGTAACCCAAGAGTTGGCGGTGGGTGGTGATGACTAGCTGCCTTTCCTCTAGTCTTACACTGCTAAATTAGGGACGGCTAGCACAGATAGCCCTCGAGTAGCTTTGTGCGAAATTCGAAAAAAAAAAAACTAAATCTTACTGAAAATCTCAGCTTAAGCCTTTATTGGCTCGAGTTTTAAAAATATTATCAGTTTTAGTTCTTATCGGCTCAAAAGATACAGCTATTCTTTCTTAGCTGGAGTCTTTATTGGCTCAAAATGCACAGCAATTCTTAGATGGAGTTTGGCTCAAGTTTTAACGTTATTGTTAGTTTTAGTTTGTTGTTTTTGCCGCTATTCTCAGTTTGGGTCTTTATTAGCTTACGTTTACTGCTGCTCTCAATTTAAGTCTTTATTCGGTCAAGTGTTACCCCAGTTCTTAGTCAAATTCTTTATTTGACCAGTTCTTACTAATATTCTCAATGTGAGTCTTTATTTGTCAGAATCTTACCTCTACTCTTAGTTCAAATCTTTATTGCCAAAACCTTACAATTATTTTCACTTTGCACAAATCTTACCACTAATCTTAGTTTTACAAGAGTTTCCGGTGGCTATTTGGTGTCTCACTGGCAGATTGTCGTCGAACATACAGATCAACAGATTAGGAGATGACGATCTTATATTGTCAAGTCGATTGTGCTGGACTTTTTTAGGCGGCGATGGACCAAGTAGCGCATCGACCGAGAAAGCACGAGCTTTTGTGCTCAAGAGAGAAGCAGTAGATTCAGTTGGCCTCTTGAGGGTCATCACTGACCTTTGTCCGAATCTGAACTTCTACGACTGCACTACAATCATCTACAGAACAAAATTGCGGAGATTTAAAAGAATCTAACCTCAGTCACAGCTGATTACCAGGTTTACACAGTACTTGTATATCTTATTAAACCAGACATCGAACACACACACTGGTGTAACAATTGTTCTGTCTGCACTGTTAGTTACCACCTAAGTTAAGAACCCAAACCCACGTGCTATAAATGGGCGTTCCAGGAAGCTCGGCCTACCAATCGAAAGTTCGCACTCTTTAACCCAATCTTACACACCTAGATATGTGTCTTAAAGCCTATGGTGTGAAAGTTTATTAGCATATCAAGGAAGAAAGTAATACGTCGAGTTCTTAATCAACTAATGCAACAAAAATTAATTGTCGAGCCTGTTCGACTCGCATTACAAGAACAAAGTACACTTATATAATACTGATATTGGCGTAACCTGAAGCTTATAATGTAAACGGCAAATGTTTGGGGAGGATTCGATAATTAATGCGTAAATAGCTATGTTGAGGCCATATCGTACAGAATTTGTAAATGCAATATGATCCTAAAACAAAATTAGTTTTTATTAGACAAAGCTGATAAATGTGGCTGCTGGTTTAAACTAAGACTGTTTTGGATATTTTAGGCATAGCTCATATACATAATAGTATATTTGTTCATATGTATTCTAAAATAAATTTGCTGTTTTATATGTTAAATGCATAGATATATGGTGATTGTCTCTCATTATCCAAACAACCAGTCAGTAGAAATTTTAATATTTGATATTTATTTGCGAGAAATGATTTGTTTACCATAATTAGAGTTTACTAAGTTAAACATTTCTAAACTGAACAAAACGAAGAAAAACAGAAACCCTTATAGTATATGATACATATTTGTAGAAGCATAAATGTTCCAAGTATTCGTAATTTTACTCGAACAGTACAGCACTCATGGTCGAACCATGGGTCGTTGTATTGGACTAGGGTTTCCTTTATCAGAAGATGAGATTTTCAGTCAGCTGCAAAGCCTCCTTAAGGGCTTTGTCCAGCATTGAACTAAATAATGCGGTAGATTGTCGCTCTTATAAGGTACTCACACCTGAAAATACAGAAAGACTTTTTGAAAGCAACATCGTGACGTAAAAATTGGACCTTTCGATATGTCAACGACTACGTCATGTCAACTTTCTACATGAGACAGAACTTTGATGATTTATTTAATTAGGCTAAATTACTCTTGAGCCGTGAACTAATTTTGATTCGCCTCGGAAATTGCACAGAGCTTGTTTAAATTATGTTGAATGAAAGAAGAAGTCGGTAAGCTAGGAAATAATGTAAATTGTTTAAAAGAAGTGGCTATAACTTTGGTTATAACAAGTTGTTATAACATTGGTTAAATGGGGAAGAAATATCTAAACTAAATGATAAAGCTACTTGGCTCAAATAATACGAGTATATGTTGAAAAAAATCAAAGAGATATGATTGAATTGATTTAAAAACGAAGTAAACGAAAGCTAATGTAACTTGTGAATTACGATAAATAGTTTGATAGAAATGAATGCGTGAGATATCAAATTAAGCAGTTAACATTCAGATATCACAAAAGATGGATGGTCATGTTTGAAATGTCAGATTACTGAAAGTCCTTTTGTTTTGTTTCTCTTTTCAGTTGTAATTTTTGTTCATCGAACCGCTAAACTTTGGTTGAATGTAGTTAGTTTAAGATGTTTAGCTCCGACAATGGGTAGAGTGCGAGGAAAATTCGTTAATTTGTCCCCCAGTTATGAATGGTCCATAGCTCGCATCTAGTTTTTGAAATAAAAGATCGTGCTCGACAATTTGAAGCCGTGAGTTCGTTATAATAAGAGTCCACAAGTTAGCAATGTGGTTAGCTGCCTTCCCTGTAAGCTACCAATTCAAAGTAGAGACAGAGAATCTCTAAGAAGCCTTTTGCCAATATCCTAAACTAGCCAACCCATGCAATATTCTGAAACTTATAAAATGAGTTATCAAATGTTATTAGGTAACAGTACTGATTTATTTCACGTTGTGAAACGTTGCTTGGACAATCAGCTATTTTATTTTATAAAACATACAAGATATAAATTGTTAAAGACAATGATTCGTCTTCAATCGATCTAAAGGGCATTGGTTGATATACGCCTAAAAATGCTGAGCCGTACCGAAATACACTTGGTATGCAAATTTTACTTTGAACGTTGTGGTGTAAATAAGTGAAAGCTGGTAAAGCATCAGTAACAGTTAGGCTTAGAATAACTTGTAAAGTATTATGCTGCATTTATAAATAGTGTTTCAGATAATATTTTGTCTCTCGTGGTCCAATCTAACTGATAAGTTATAGCAATGGATGAAAAGCTTCTTCGAAAGTGACCTGAGGAGACAAAAATAGGTTTAATTTTGAATATCCAATAGACAAATAATTTGCAGTTAACGTGATATTTTATTAGAATGTTTTATTTTATGCTATAAAGTTAAACTTTCCTACATAAATCAGAGTTATTACTGAGATTGTAATATATTATATAAAGTTCTCTGTCCTGTACTTCTTAGTTGTTCTGCTCACTTGTTATAGAACGAGGTACATTCACCGACAAATGCCTACATTCCATTAACTTGAAATAGCATAACATAACATAATATCATGATATGTGAATTGAAGCTATAACCCGTGCAACAAGCGTAGTAACTTAAACCTTGCAGCGCAGTGTAAGCAACATAATATAAGTATTCGCCTACAGTTTGGATTTACGCTGCAACGTGTCGCTTCTGGAAGATTGATACATTCTATTAACTACGTATTCACCTATACTATACAAATAAAATCTACTAAATGAATGGTTCAAGCAAAACAGATACATAACTGTAAGTAAATACACAACTAAATCAATGTTCAATGTGTGCTAAACAGATACACCTAATTATAATACCCAGCCAAACGATGAATTAAGTGTCCAATGTGCACTCAGTGAAAAATATACTCTTCAAAACAAGAAATGCAAAAGGGATATTTTTCTTAATTTAAAGAGAAATATATGTAATAACGTTACAAGCTCAGAGTATGTGATGTTACACGTGTTAAGGCACTGATTGTCAGACCAAAATGACAATAAAAGTTGTGCACTTTGAAAACGGAGGAAAACATCGGATTTTTCGCCAAAACGCATGCGTGTCCAATAAATTTGTTTGAGAGATTTGCATGTTCTGCAAGTGCAACATGTGCAAAAAACCCTATATAAGTGACGGGTTCTCGGTTTCCATAGCTCAGTGTTAAGCCACCGACACGCAATACAGTTACGCCAAGACTGACTGAAGCACAAAGCAACAACGCCATTGGTCGATTGGAAGCAGGCGAATCTCGATCAGATGTTACCAGAGTTGTGAATATCCACCCAAGCACCATCACAAGGCTATGGAATCGTCACCAACAACATGGATCAACTCGTGACCGTCCACGATATGGCAGACCTCGTGTGACCACGCCCGCACAAGATCGCAACATCCGGTTACGTCACCTTCGGGATAGGACCACCACTGCGACGTCTACTGCCTCAACCATACCAGGACTGCGTAGGATTTCCGATCAGACCGTACGCAACCGTCTACGAGATTCTTAGGCCCCATGTGCAACCCATCATGGTGAACGTCAACGACGTTTTTCAACATGACAACGCCCGTCCTCACACAGCCCGACTCACCACTGTCTTCTTGAGACACCACAACATCAACGTTCTTCCCTGGCCCTCCAGATCACCAGATTTAAACCCCATCGAACATCTTTGGGACGAGTTGGACCGACGTCTGCGACGGCGACAACCTCAACTGCGGACTCTACCTCAGCTTGCAGCAGCTTTGCAGGCTGAGTGGACAGCCATTCCACAGGATGTGATTCGTCATCTCATCGCTTCCATGGGCAGGAGATGCCAAGCAGTTATTGATGCTCACGGGGGGGCATACTCGTTATTGACGTTGGGTGACGTTAAACTTTACCTAGTGAGCGTGGACTTCGCCTTTGCAGACTTTGGATGTTCAGCAGTAAATGTGCAAAGTTTCACACATGTCATACAGAACTACCCGGAATAAACTTGTTAACAATTTGTCTCATATTTTGCCTTTTGCGTTTCTTTTTTTGAAGAGTATATATAGTTACCTCTGATCAAATACGTACACACCTAAAATGTAAAGTGAAAGTGCAATAAAAGCAAAATAACCTCATCTGATCAGCCATATATTCATCTAAAGAATCCAACGAAATACTTTTCCATATAATTATAATTATATTATATTAACTATAGCTTTTCTGAAAAAAAAACTTTCAATAGTTTCATCCACTACCTTCATATTCTGCTTAATTATTCAAATAATATAAATAACCACTCATATGAGTTCTATCTCTTCAACAATCTCATTAGTCTAAGACAATGTTTCCGATGAATGTTCGTGTACCAATAGTATTAATACAATGAGACCCACAAATATCCAGTGAAAAACATATTGCTGACTTGCTGAAACTTCGATTTCCACTGTTTTTGCTGCAAGGTTCTAGTGAATCTTTAGGGTTGGGTTTATCTTTCTTAAATTTCAAAGTGAATTGTCTGTGCTGCAACATTTGAGAGAGTATTTAGAATACGAAATGTCTACTTTGTTGAAAATTCAAAATGGACTCTTTCCTGTAATGTTTCACTGGTATTTAGAATGTAATATAAGTATCTTGCTGAATTTTTAGCCTGGACTGACTCTTTTGCAAAGTCAAAAAAACTCTTTAGCGCTATATTGCTTCTTTTGACAAACTTCAGATTCAAATGTATTTGCTGCCAGGTTTTAGTGAATATTGAAAATGCAACTTAGCTATCTTGCTGAAACTTTGGATTGGAATGTCTTTGCTGCGAGGTTCCAAGGAGTACATATAGTATGATATAACTATGTTGAAACTTTAGTTTGGAGTGTCTGCGCTGCGACGTTCCGTTGAATACTTCTAAGGGAATTAACTTCAGAGTGATGTGTTTTCCTGTGAGATTTCAGCGAGTATATAGAATGAAATATTACTATCTTTCTTAATCTTGAGGTTGGACCGTATTTAGTGCAAGGTTCTATTGTGAATATATAAAATGCAATGTGAAACGTCAGGTTTGGATGTTTTATAGCAATATTTCAGTGAGTATTTGGAGTGGGATATGTTTACTTACACTAATGAAACTTCATAATTGACCATCTTTCAATGTTTTGAGTGGAATATAAATACCTTATTGAATCTTCATGTTGGACTATCTTTGCTGCAAAGCTCTAGTTAATATTTAAATGTAATGTAACTATCTTACAGAATCTAGAGGTTTGAATGTCTGCTTTTCAGATTTGCTGAGAATTCAGAATGTAGTATATTACATGTTTAAAAAATTCACGTTCATTTGTCTTTCCTGAAATGTTCTATTTAATATTCAGAACTAGATACAACCACCTTACTGAAATTACAAGTTAGAGCGTTTATCTTGCAAGTTCCATTTAGCGTTTTAAATAGGATATAACCACCTTAATAAAAGTAAGACTCTAGTTAACATTTAGAATGGACTAAACCCATTTTGTGGAACCTTCAAATTACACTGTGTCCCTGCAAGGTTAACATGATAGATTAAAATGAAATACAACTCCCTTCCTGAATCTTTATGTCGCATGTTATTTATTGAGATGATTCAGTGTTATTTGAAACGTATTTATCTACTTTTATGAAACTTCATGTCAGAGTTTCTTTGCTGTAAGACTCTAGCTAATATTTAGAATGAGATATAACTGTCTTCCTGAATTTCAGTTAGACTATTTTTACTACATAGTTCTAGTGAATATTTAGATTGATATGTGAATATCTAGTTGACCTATGAGCTTAGAAATAATTTGCTACAGGTTCCGTTAGTATTTAGAATGGAATAACACAACCTTCCTGAATCTCCAAGTTGGAGTGTGTTTCTTGCAAAATTACAGTGAGTGTTTGAAATGAGATATTACTAACTTTGTTTAAAGTTCAGAAATGAACATCTTTGGTGCAAAGTTTCATTGTGTACTTAAAGCTCTACATACTAGATCAGTGAACTTTAGTGTGAACTGGGACTGTCTTTCCTGCATTCTTTCAGCTAATAGTTAGGATTGCATATTAATATCTTTAGAAAAACTTTAGTTGGTCTCTTTACATCCCTGTGAATATTTATTATGGCATATTACTACCTTGCTTAGATTTCAGTCTGGATTGTCTTAGTTGCAAAGTTACAGTGAATATTGTAGTGTTAGCTAATACTGTCTTGCTTAAACTTCAGATAGGATTTTACTTGATGAAATGTTACAGTGAGAACTTCAGGTCAGAGTATGTTTGGTGCAAGATTCTAGTGAATATTTAGATTTGAATTTCAATATCTCTCTCGAGCTTCTGGTTAAATATTCTTTTCTACGAGGTTCCAGCTAATATTTAGAATGGACTAAAACAGTTTTGTTGAAGCTGAATCTTCAAGTTAAACTGAGCTTCCTGCAAAAATCCATAAGTGTTTATAAAGTATAGTGCCGAAGCTTGAGATTGAAAGGTATTTGCTCAGAAATTCGAATGATTATTTACAATATATATATAGCTGCTATGCTGGATCTTCAATTACGGTTTGTTACTGGTGCAACGTTCCAATGGCTATTTAGAACAAGATATTAATATCTTCTTAAAACTTCAGGTAAACATTTATTTGCTTCAATATACATTTTCAACGTGGTATATAACCTTGCTCAAACTCATGTTCAATTGTCCTTCCTATAGGCTAAGTGTGTTAAGGCGTTAGACTTATAATCCGAAGGTCGCGGGTTTGAACCCCGGTCGCACCAAAGATCCTCGTTCTTTTAGCCGTGGGGTCGTTATAATGTTACGCTCAATCCCACTATTCGTTGGTAAAAGAGCAGCCAAAAGAGTTAGCGCTGGGGTGGTGATGACTAGCTGCTTTTCCTCTAGTTTTACACTGCTAAATTAGGGACGGCTAGTGCAGATAGTACTCGTGTAGCTTTGTGCGAAATTCAAAAACAAACAAATAAATCTTCCTATAGGTTCCATTATGTATTTAAAACAGGATGTAAACACCTAGAGATTCTACGGTATTAGTTGCCAGGTTGCATTGAATATTTAGGATTTGATTCTACCACCTTGCTGACTCTTTAAATGGAACTGTCCTCCTGTAAGTGGAACTACTCAGCTGAAACTTCAGGTGGAAACTATTTGCTGTAAAGTGCCATGGAGTATTTATGCCGGTATAAGATTATCCTGCTGAAATTTCACGTTGAATTTTGTTTTTGCTTCTAGAGTCCACTGACTAGTTCGAATATGGTGTGACTAACTTGCTGTATTTGCTGCAAGATTCCAGTAAATATTTAAAATGTATCAAACTAATTGTTGAATCTCCATTTGTTGCAGTGTTACTATGAGTATTTAGAATGTGATATAGTCACCGTGTTGGAATGTGTTTGATGTAAAATTCCACGTGTATAAAGTGACTGAGTTTTCAGTGTGAAATATATTGGCTTCAACTTCAGATACTGCAGATTGTACGTTCTGCAAGATTCCGGTGACTTTTTAAAACGGAACGCTATTATTTTGCTAAAATTTCTGGTTTTACTCTCTTTACTTCCTGGTTCCAGTGAATGTCTAGAATGGATAAGAACTTCCATTGTGAAACTTCAGTTTGGTCTGTCATTGCTACAAGATTCCTACGATAAATAAAATGTGGTATAAGTACTTAATTGGAACAAGCATTATATCCATTCTGTAGTAAGAAAGGTCTGCCATCTTTTTCTGCAAGATTGCATTAAGCATTATAATGAGGGCATCATATTGTCTACTGCATTATAATCAACTTCCGAAAAAGCGACTATTCTGAGCCATTACAAACTATGTTGTAATGTTCTGTGACAATTGGCATCCTCAGTTTTTACAAATCATTATTTCCTGACAAAAGTTAAAACCAAGAGACATTTAGTCATCCAGAAAATATCTTTTGAGACACTGGGAGAATATTCCAAAAAATCGGAAATTTTTTGCTTCTCTGTCTATGGTTTATAATCATTCCCAGAGATTGGGTCCATTACTAAACCAATAGATTGTTGAACAGTAAATCTAGTCCTCGGAAGGAGAATAAGATAAATGTACACATTCGTATTAACACATTCTTACATGTACCATAAATGGACATTCATTGAAACAGGTACGTAGCACTAAACGTATCATCTAACTCAGGCTTTCTCGACACATCTCCATTTCTAAATAGTAAAGACATTAAAGGTATACTCAGCCCGACTGAGGTCAATCATTCAATAACGATGTTGGTTACTAAGATAAATTCCAGCCAATCTTACACTACTATACGATTAGCCACAGAAATATGGTGGTTTTATTTACTTCAATCCGTATTCTTAAGTCATGTTTCTTATGAGTTCTTATAACTGATCAAAAGTCAAGAAACGTGACTTATGAATAACTGTTGTTTTGAAGCTCATGTTACAGTGTACTAGCAAATCTTAATAACTGTGTTGTGCAGAAAAAATCAGTACTTCGTATAGTTCATCTATAACAGCCATGTTTCTTATACCTTGTCCACAATCTTCCCCTAACGAGGCTGGATGAATTTATACTTGAATTTTGTGTTTACAATTTCCATAATCGATACGTAGTGTTTCGACGGTCACATCAAATGACTATGATCTGAAGACAAGCTGGTTTTGTAATAAAGGCTCGACAACCAGCTAACACTCAAAGAAGAATACATGAGTTGTTCATACGATTACAGATATGTTGATTTTTGAGTTACACACAAGTGTACGTTCTAACCCTGTTAATATGTTCACACTCACCTTGCTGTCGTGGATCACTTATGAAAAAAATCGAAAAAACACAGTCGAACTCTTTTAAACTGAGATAGTTCATAATGAATGGCGCCGATCAAAACGTGTAACCAAGAGAAAATATACAGTGACATGGGAAATAACACCGAATAAAATTCTGTAAGAGTCCTCCCACAACTAAATTTGCACGAATTGAGAAAATAGCACTGAACAACATTATGAACGTCCTTCTAAAATGTTATGGCCCGACATAACCAGGTGGTTAGGGCGCTCAGCTCGCAATCTGGGGGTCACGGGTTCTAATCCCTGTCACACCACACAACACATGCTCGCCATTTCAGTCATGGTGGCTTTATAATGTGACATTTAATCCCACTATTCGTTGGTAAAAGAGTAGCCCAAGAATTGGTGGTGGATGATAATGACTAGCTGCCTTCCCCTTAGTCTTACTTTGCTAAATTAGGGACGGTAGCGCAGATAGCCCTCGTGTAGCTTTGTGCGAAATTCCAAAAACAAATAAACAATCTCAAGTGTAATACAATAATGGTCTTATTTCTATTAGTTTGGTTAATTAGTGGGTCACTAATGTCACGAAGGTATAGTATGATAAGGAATGTAATATTGGTTCTAAATTTACTGTAGTTTGGTGATACATTGTTGAAATATCATTAATACCTTACTGAAAACAATCTTAATATGCTACATTTCAGAAAAAAAGAAACGCGTTACTTAAAGTGTGTTGTACTACAACCACTTCAAAACAGCAGACCTGGAAATCTGGGCTCGAACAAGTTCATTTTTGACGCTAACGTGTGAGGCTATACCAGAAGTAGGATACGAGTTTTTGACAGGTGGCGCAATTAACAATACATCCGGTTTATTCTGCAACCATCAATAGGTGAACCTTCCCTGTTCATCCGATAAGAGTTTCCTGTGTAAAAGTTCTAACATGCTCTGAAACTACATTAATTTGTTTACGTTCGTATGAGTCGTATATAACACTCAAAAGTCTATAGTACCTTTCACCGGCAGTAAAACAGTTATTTTCCACTCAAGTGAATTTTGCAAACGAAAAGCCTATTATCAAAAGCATCGACACTGAAGAGTGTTATACGTATATCCACACAATGCTTTTAAGAAAAAACGTGGCGCAGCTTTAATATTCATGTTGTCAAATAAGATTTCTGTTGCAGACTACTTAGGTTTTTCTTTATTTAATGGTCGCGAGTTCGAATCTCCATCACACCAAACATGCGACGGTCAATTCCACTATTCGTTGGTAAAAGAGTAGCCCAAGAGGTGGTAATGATTAGTTGCCTTTCTCCTTGTCATACACTGCTAAATTAAGGACGGCTAGTGCAGATAGCCCTCGTGTAGCTTTGCGCGAAATTCAAAACAATCCAAACCTTGATTTAGGAACATGATTGTTAGCTCTGTTCACTGTTTTACAGAAATGGCTTCATCAGGTTATAGATTGCTTCTTTCTCTTGATCAATATAATTATCTTTCCAAAGTCGATCAGCGGCAAGTCTCTGGACTTACAAACAAACAAAAAATACAGGACTCGATTCTCTACAAGATATTTTTACATTTACAACCTGTCCCCCGTTAGTACAGCGGTAAGTCTACGGATTTACAACGCTACAATTAGGGGTTCGATTTTCTCTCGGTAGACTCAGCAAATAGCCCAATGTGGCTTTGTTATATAAAAACACACACACATTTACAACCCCAATGAGCTTCTATGAATACCATAACCACCGCAGCCAAAATAGAAATGACAAAGTTATTAATTCGTTGCAGGCTTGTATCCAAGAGATTTAGTACAATAGTGTGATAAGTGTATGCTAAAAATAAATAGTTTTATATTTAAAATCATCACTCTGTGCTGCTGGTTTTGTGTTTTTCTAGTTATCATATTTATTCCTTTAAAAATTTCTAGTCCAAATTTACAATTTTGTCAGCAGAGTATTTTTTACTCATCTGCTGCTAACTGTTCTCCATAAAGGTCTCCTGTGTAGAGTTATGTGACCGGAAAAGATCGGTCAGATATATAATTTTTAAACGACCTCTAACTTGAAATTCGCAGATGTTTAATTAAATTTAATGTGACTAAAATAGTTAATAAATGTATTTATGGCAAATAAGTGATACAATATTGAGATACGACGTCACAACAGTTGCGCCAGATGCGTAAATAAAGCTATTTTTAGAAACCTACTGTTAAAACATTATGTAGACAATTTAACACTTTTGACTCGAATCATTAAACATGCAAGTATTAAAAATATGAACAATCATATATCATATTGTGAGTAAAGAAACATACGCAGTATTCTCAATGAGTTTCAATTTCAAACATTAAGATATTAAAAATTTTTGTTTGCTCATTGTTTGTTTTTTATTGCGCAAAGCTACACAAGGGCTATCTACGTTAGCCGTCCATAATTTAGCAGTGTAAGACTAGAAGGAAGGTAGCTAGTTATCACAACCAACCGCCAACTATTGGTGGGCTACTCTTTTACCAATGAATAGTGGGATAGACCGTAACATTATAACGTATCCACAGCTCAAAGAGCAAACATGTTTGGTATGACAGGGATTCAAACCCGCAATCATCATATTGCGAGTCAAGCGCCCTAACCACCTTGCCACGTTATTTGAATAAGTGTAATCAGATTCTGAATATAACACTGATATGATTCCGTTCCATGACATTATACGTTTTAACCAATCTCGTGATCTGTACTTATTATCAGTCGCTACAAATTGTTTCTGTTCATAAGGCTTTTTTCTTTCTTGATCGGCCCGGCATGGCCATGGGGGTTAAAGCGTTCGACTCGTAATCTGAGGGTCGCGGTTTCGAATCCTGGTCGCACTAAACATGCTCGCCCTTTGAGCCGTGGAGGCGTTATAATGTGACGGTCAATCCCATTATTCGTTGGTAGAAGAGTAGCCCAAAAGTTGCGATGGGCGGTGATGAATGGCTTCCCTCCCTCTAGTCTTACACTGCAAAATTAGGGATGCCTAGCGCAGATATCCCTCGAGTAGTTTTGCGCGAAATTCAAAAAAAACAAACAAAACATCCTTCTTGATTTCTAAATTTTATATATTTCATTTCCATTGGATGCCTCAGGTATTGGATAGAATATCTAATTACAAAAAAAAATACAGTTGTCGAGAAAAATATTTTTAATCAAACATTAATCACATGTAGGGATTTTCAAACATAATCGGTACCTTGATGTGAACTTCAAGTTTGTCGTTATTAACTCACAGTGGTTCAGCAATTAATCTATGAATTTATTACACTAAACATCAACTTTAGATCCCATGGTGAGTAACTCATGTACAACTAATTTTGTGCCTTTGTGCTTAATAACAAATATATTGACATCCTTATAGTTTGTACCTAGAAATCAGCTTCATCGTATTCTAAATTATAAATTTACTAGACTACAACTGTCTTTTACAAGTTGTGCATGATTCTAATTGCTGAGAATAATATATTGAATTTAAAAACTATATGTATCATTTTTTACTGAAACACTGACTTACAAGAGCTTTCTTTCATATCCCTCAAGGGGAGAGCATCCTTTCCTGAACTATCACATATCACAGGTGTTAAACCATGCAATCACCTGTTACGTATGAAATTCACCGACGTTCGTAATGGTGGCCAGGTGCTAATAACGCAGGTATCAAATGGCGTTTAATTAACATTTAATAGTCAAAACTTACGCGTAAAACAAACACCGAAACAATATCTGACAAGATCCTCTTACCCCAGCCAAACCGCTTTGAATTTCTAACCCACTTATACATAGGCACAGTATGTGCCTCACTTTGAGTTTTCTTTGTTTGTTTAGATTTAAGCACAAAGCTACATAATGGGCTATCTGTGCTCTGCCCACCACAGGTATCGAAACCCGGTTTATAATGGTGTAAGTCTACAGATATACTGTTGTGCCACTAGGGGCACCTCAGTTAGAAATTGCTAAAGAGTGATTAGCCAATCACAGGAATGAAACAAATACCATGACTAAGTTGAAATGGTGTTAAAAAAGTAAATCGTATATGCATGTAACGTTACTAAGTTAGAAGTGGTTAAGGAAGCCAAAAACACGTAATCCCTATCTCCTAAAAAAGAAAATTTAACATACAATGACAAATTTTCTATATCAAAAACATAGCACCTTCATAAATATTTTATTTTTATATTATACTGATATAATAATAATAACATTACGACTTGGTATAAATACTTCAATTCAACAAAGCAAGTAACAGACTTACTTCTGCAAGTATTTCTAGTACATATTATTTAACATAAAAACATTGAACCCTTACATGTCTCTAGACAGAGTATCAGCAATTACATTATATTTCGCTTAATATGTTTCATATCCAAGTTGTTCTCCTGCAACACTAAATTCCAATTTAAAAGTCTGACTTCTGTGCCCTGTTTTACTTCAAAACCTCAATGTATTATTGTCTACATACACAGTTACAAGCTCTACAGAAGAATGAACATAAACATCAAGTGTTGCAAGGCTAAAATCAAGGCAAACAGCTCTTTTTCAATAGTGGAGTAGTTCTTAAATATTCTAGAAAGAAAACAAGTCATATGTTCAGTATCATCATCATCTTGCAACAGAATGACTACCATTACAAGATTGATGACATCAAGAGTCAGTGTGAGCTGTTTACAGAAACATTGTACCCTTAGTGCTGGAGTGTTTCCTAACAAGGCCTTAAGTTTATTGGATGCCACTTCACACTTGGAATTCGAGTCAAACTTTTCTTTTTCTTATTAAAATTAGTGAGATGAACTGCAATCTTAGAGAAGTTCTCACAAAATTTCCTATAATAACTGGTGATGCCAAAATATATTTCAAGTGATTTCACAGTTTAAGGGTTAGAAAATATAGAATAGCTCTTTAAGTTTAGCATATATACGTGGCATATTACCTTGGCCAATCCAAATACACTACTTTGCCTGTTCAAACTCACATTTTGCTAGGCTTACAGTCAATTGTTTTCTGAATAAGTATCTCAAAGATTTTGTCAAGTTTCTAAGGGTGCTCATCCCATGTGTTACTACATACAATTAAAATATCAATGTAAGCTTCAACATTTTCCAAACCCCTAATACACTGATTCAATAAATGGGTAAATGTAGCCAGTACAATTTTAATTTCAATAGGCATTACTTTGTATTATTAAGACCCATGTGTGGTGACAAATGCAAAGATGTCCCGTACCTTTTCAGTCAAAGGATTGTACCAATACCCCTTTAATAAATCATATTTGCTTATATACTTGGATTTACCAATCTTATCAATGCAGTTATCACTCCTGGAGATTGGAAACGAAACACTTTTGTTTACAGAACTGACTTTTCTAAATTCATTGCAAAATCTAGCACAATCATTGAGTTTGAGTGCAAGAACACAAGGTGAAATCTAGTTACTTTGATTCAGGTCTATGATGTCAAATTTCAGCATTTACTCAATTTCATTTTTCATTTGTTGCGCTTTTTTATGTGTGACTATAAATGGATGTTGCTCTATGGGCTTGTCATCAGTAATATCAGCATCATGAAATAACATAGTTGTTTTATTTGGAACATCAGGAACGGCCATTTACATTTGACAACTGTTCTTTCTTAAACCTAAGTGTCCCAATTTTGTATTAAGATTGGCGAAGATTTCAGAGTTATTAAATTTAATGTTTACAACATTTCATCTTCAGTATCATTTTAGGTGACACTAACATACTTTTGTTTATCATTAGTGGTTTAATCTACATCGTTGAGACTTACGACAGCAAATGGCTCATTACAATCATAATATGGCTTCAGCATTTTAATATGGCACAACTGTGCACATTTTCGATTAATACATAATCAAGACCATTCACATTCTTTAACACCTGATACAGGCCATGAAACTTGGCTTATAAAGGATGTTCTTTGATTGGTAGTAATGCACAGACTTTATCAACTGTCTTAAAAGACTGTTCCTTTGTATTTTAATCATACTAAGTTTTCATTTTACCCTGTGCTAACTTAAGGTTTTTCTAAGCCAGTTCACATGCCATACTGAGTTGTACTTTAAATTTGGAAACATAATCCAGCAAATTCAGCCTCTCTGCGTCTTCACTCAATCATCTTTCCTTAATCAACTGCAGAGGGCCTTTCATGATACGAATACTAACTCAAGGGACTGAAACCAAAGGATTACTGTACTGACATTATGAGCAGCAAACAACAATAAAGGAATGTCCTTCTCTCATTCGTTCTTGTTCTCATGACAGTAGGTTTTATTCAGTATCTTCAAAGTGGAGTGAAGTCGTTCCAAGACAACTCAACCTTAATACTACTTTGACTGTCAGACCCATTGCAAACTTTATCTCTGAAAAAGTCACTAATAACAGAAGGGTGATTCATGTTCTCAGTATCGGATATAAAGGTATCTGACAAATCAATACAGTTGTCCTGTAACATAGCCTTATTCCTTGCTGAATTTTTAGCATATACTGATGCCTTTTTTGGCTATTGTTCAAGTCATTGAACAAACTGGAAATAAATTTGACATTCGTGCCTCAAAAAATTTACTATCGCCACAAGGGCTTGGCTTTGAAACTATACAAAAATCAGTAGTTATCTGACTACCTGGCAGATAATTATCTATCAACAATGATACATCTTTAACCTGCAAAGTCGGTCTAACACTGTAAATACACTTTATTCAGAGCTACATTCCCAAAGCTACCTTCAGTGCCCTGGGCTAAAATACATTCATTAGTGTTTGCCTCGCTAGAAGAAGGCAATGCCAAAGGATTTTAATGTACATGAAATTACAATTATCCTTACTAATGGACACAAAACCCTCTGACACAAATGAGATAATTTTTTCACATAAATTCAGACTCACAATGCCTCTTATGCAAGGAAACAAAAGTATTAAGTGACATCTTTTTATTCTTTGCTTTCAGAGTCCAACTTTAGGAAATCATTGTATCCTCACTCTTATGACAATGACAAACAGAAGCATCATAACCTGACTGACTAGACTTCATACCTGTTCTTGTGATGATTGGAGACTTCAACCAAACTATGAAGCAAAGGAGAACTGAGGATTACTACCCACATGAACTACTACTACCTCCAAAGGAGAACTGAAGATTACTACCCACATGAACTACTACTATCTCCAAAGGAGAACTGAAGATTACTACCCACATGAACTACTACTATCTCCAAAGGAGAACTGAAGATTACTACCCACATGAACTACTACTACCTCCAAAGGAGAACTGAAGATTACTACCCACATGAACTACTACTACCTCCAAAGGAGAACTGAAGATTACTACCCACATGAACTACTACTACCTCCAAAGGAGAACTGAGGATTACTACCCACATGAACTACTACTACCTCTATGAGGGATCAAAACGTCCAGACTTATTGAATCTAACTTTCTAAGTTAATTTAAAATCATGTGAGAGTCTGTAACAATTTCTGCTTTACTCTCCTCAAAATAAATCTTGATGTCATCTTTTACACATAGAACACAACTTCCAGATGCTATACAACACAACAAAACATTGAAGTTTAAATCAACATTTACCCAAACCACATACCTTTCAGGTGTTAAACTGCAGAAAAAAAAGCTACACAACCACACAGTGTCCAGGTGCTGAGATTTATCACAACTTTTACCCAAACAGCACAACTTCCAGATGTTATACTGTACAACAAGAGACTACACAACCACACAGTTTCAATAAGCTGAAGTTCATTACAACTTTTACCTAAATAACACAACTTCCAGATGTTATACTGTACAACAAGAGACTACACAACCACACAGTTTCAATAAGCTGAAGTTCATTACAACTTTTACCTAAATAACACAACTTCCAGATGTTATACTGTACAACAAGAGACTACACAACCACACAGTTTCAGTAAGCTGAAGTTCATTACAACTTTTACCTAAATAACACAACTTCCAGATGTTATACTGTACAACAAGAGACTACACAACCACACAGTTTCCAAACTACGCAGTTTATGACAATTGTTACAGAAACATCACAGCATTCACATGTTAAACTGTAAAAGAAGAGCCACGCAATCAGTTTCCAAACGCTGAAGTTTATAATAATTATTACCCAAACAACACAACATTCAAATGCTAAACCGTACAAGAAAAGCTACACACTTTCAAGACGCTGGTGTTTATTGCAATTTTTACCCAACAACACAAATTCCACAGTCCATTTTTAGAGAAGAGCTACACGATCATACAGTTGACAGAAGACGAAGTTTATGATAACTATAACCCAAACAACACAGCATTCAGACGCTAAACTGCACTTGAAGAGTCATGTAACCAAACAGTTTTTAGACACTAAGTTTTTACAATTTTTTACTCAAACAACACAACTTTCAGATGCTGAGCTGTACAGTCATAGGACAGCCCAAACATCAATGCCTACGAATGATAGAAAAATACAAAGCTCTCACCTCCCCCAAAAAAAAAATGTGGTAAAGATTTTAGTAACTGCTATAGAAAGAGTAGAACTGTAGATGGCATGCTATACAATAAAATTGTCTAAATAAAAGAACTTACACATGTCAAAAGATAATAAATGCTGCCCAAATAGCATTTGTTTTAAATGTTAATAGGTACAGAAGTTTTGATTATAAGCTATTTTGCATGTTATAAATTTTAATTTTCGGTCCAAATTGTCGTTGTCCTGAGGCAATATTTGTTTCAGGTAATAAATTATATTTAAAGTCCCGGAAGTAAATAAGTAAAACTATACACTAGTTTGCAAGAGTTTTCATTGAAAATATTCATTTCGTGAATTAAAGCTAGAAATGAGATATATATATAAACCTGTTCTTCCTTTTAAAAAGAGCATTTTATTTATTTCTATGAATTGTGATAATAAACTTTCTCCAAGTATCTTGTTTTGTGTCAAATGTAAAAATGTTCGTTGATTGCTCATTACCAAATGTTTTGTTAATCTCACTAACGATGCGAAAAATCTAGTCTTCAAGTTATTTGAATACTTTCTTACATCATTGATCCCATTTTAAGAGATAAATTACTTGTAAGAATAAATCGTATTCTTATGCAATAAACCACCACTTATTTCAGATCCCAATGCTATGTTTGTGAAAGGTTTTGCTGTATATACACAGATGTTACTCGATCCGTTGTCTGTAGTTTAAGGAAGCCATTTCCTTGCGCAAACATTATTTGTTCTAAGCAGTTCAAAAGTTTAACCTATGGACAAACTACAAGATAATTCCACAAAGAGTTTTGATAACATGCACTGAAAGTTCTACTAGCTGACAAGAAATGGTGATTATAAATCGAACGTTTTATTTGGAACAAGTTGGCGATTTGTACTTATGTCGCCGCGATGTCTGATGTATCACGTGACTAGATTAAATGGAAAACAGGTGGATATCATGTGTTTATATAGTGACGTAGCTGGTTACTTACCTCTAACACCTAGGTTTCACATGTAACAGGTGATATACATGTATACTAGGTTTATTCTAATTTATTTAGGAGGTATGAAATCTTACTGTAGCTATGTGAAACACTCAGAAACAAATTCCATGAATATATTCATGCACTTATGCTTTAACAGACTCTCTAAATTCAGAAAAACAACATTTTAAACAAAAGTTCAGTTTAGTGGTCTCAAATATCATCACTCTTGTATTACATTCTGAACGGCCATCACACTTATTCAAATGTATTTTCCGTAATAATTTTGCTTGTTAAAACGTTGTTGTCTTACCATGTGATCCATTTCTTCATTTATGCTTATGTAAACCCCGGTGTAATTATTAAAGAACTCGAGTAAACACCATTTTTCACTCTAGCCCTGATGCCAAAGTAGATTTAATGTGATACGGTTTGTGTGTGTGAAGTTCAATAATGTTTTAAACATTAAAATTTCTTTTTTGCTACTGCCCATATTAAATTTACTTCGTCTGATTTTTTCAAGTTTATTATTAACCACTTTTACTTTAGCTTTATTTATATTGGACAAATTTGAAGCTTATACCAATTATTACGTCAAAATTGAGTCGACTTCACTATTTTGATTAGATGAATGAGGGTTAATGTACATAAAGAAGTATTATGTTACAAAGCGTGTGAAATTTAATTTTTTTCTGGATGTGCTATTTTATTTATGTAAAAATATGACAGTTCGTACATTAAGAGTCCCAACATGGCCTAGTCTGAGGGTTGCGGGCTCGAATCCCTGTTACATCAAACATGTTACATCTTTCAGCTGTAGGCGCATTATAGTGTTACGGTCAATCCCACTATTCGTTGATAAAAAAAAAAAAGTATCCACGAGTTTGTGGTGGGCGATGACGACAATCTGCTTTCCCAACGAGTCTCACACAGCTAAATTAAAGATGGCTAGCACAGCTAACCCTCGTGTAGCTTTGCGCGAAATTCAAAACAACCAAACAAACCCGCACTAAAACATAATAAAGATGTCGTTACTTTTGTGCTTGTTAATGGTTCTTCCTCCACATTTTCAATAAACGGACATAATGGAGTGACACTTATTAAACGTTACAGGAAATTTTCAAACTTCAAAGCTGTGTGTTTTCTTATAGCAAAGCCACATCGGCCTATCTCCTTAGGCCACCCAGGGAAATTGAACCGCTGATTTTAGTGTTGTAAATCCGTAGACATACCGCTGTACAAGCGGGAGGCTTCGAAAGTAAGGTTGCTTATCGCATATAAAGAAAACAAGTTCATGCACCTTAGTTAATGCAATAAATATACAAAGTTCATGTGTTTTTCTACCTATCACACTGTCTGGATTCGTGATTATTAATTTTCTTAATATCGTTTCGAACACGTAATTTACTGATATTTCTTTTTTGTTTTTATTAAAGAAATGGGGTTTTTGTAGTTTGAGTAAGGTTTTATTTTTTAATAATCTAAATCTTGCGTCATTGATAAACTTGAATGTGATATATAAGTGTGAATTAAGAGACTGGATATATAAGCAAAAATTTGAATATAAATCAAGAACCATATACGATAGTAAAGTGTTTTACTTGTGTAGTTGTTTCTATAATATTGTGACATTTATTACTGTGCAAAAATACTCATCCCTCAGTTTACCAAGAAAATCAGTTTTTATTGCCCCAGAAGATGTTGTTTGAGTGATAATTGTTTTGCGACTGATAGGTGTGTAGTAACAAAAGAAGTGCTTGATAAACCAGCCGCCTTTTGGTCGCCAGATTTTATCATGTTTTGACAGCACAGTAGTAGGTGTTTTTTTAATAACCGCTCATGCTATGTTGATTACAAAATAACGCAATGGGAACTTGAATAGTTTTCGTGATAAAAAAGGTAGCTCAAAGGTTTGTAAATATCTCAGTACCACTAAGAGATGTAGAAACAAATTAAATTTTAAGATTGCCTAATCTATATATTATTTATGAAATTATTATGTGCACCTGACTATGTTAAACATAGATAATAAAAGGATCCAAACTGTAAAGAATTGCGTACGTTTGAGTATTCAAATTAGAAATTCAAGTAACAAAAACGGCTGACGTAAAGTTACAATGGAACAATATTTATTAGAACCACATTTTGACATTATTTAACATTTAGCAGGTAGTGTGATACGACTTAAAACTTTGAAGAAGATATGCAACGCCCGGCATGGTCAGGTGAGTTGAGGCGTTCGACTCGTAATCTGAGGGTTCAAATCCCCGTCGCACCAAACATGCTCGCCCTCTCAGCCTTGGAGGCATTATAATGTGACGGCCAATCCCAATATTCGTTGGTAAAAGAGAAGCCCAAGAGTTGGCGGTGGATGGTGATGACTAGCTACCTTCCCTCTAGTCTTACACTGCTAATATAGGGACGGCAAGCGCAGATAGCCCTCGTGTAGTTTTGGGCGAAAATTCAAAAAATAAACAAGATATGCAACACCCCTTTCAAAAAACACAAAATATTCATACACTCAGATCGTAAAGATGTGTTCAGATCAGAAACTTAGAAACTAAAAGATGGAAATATATTTTTCACTTAATGGATTTGGAAAATAAAGAAACATGGATCAGCTTGGAATACTACGATCATCCAAAAAGAGACTTGCGGCAGGTTATATCCCAGCTTTGCTAAGCAAAGTATGTCGTTTTGTAACAAGAGAGAAACTGCAAACATGAAGGTTGGTGTGACTCAGACAACAGTACGCAGCATAATAAAGAAATATTTTCGTATGAAAAAACGACACAAGTTACGCATACACTATAAATATGAGAAATACGTTCTTATTTTTCATGTTATAAAACAAAAGGTTTGCTTACAGAATTATTAATCAAAAACGTTTACAATATCATGAATTTAAATAATTAAATAAAAAAGTTAAATAGATAAATAATTTAAATAAAGAGCAACATGTTTTTGTTTACGCAGAAGTAAATAATCCGCCACCAAATAATGGTTGTCATCCATTTAATAAAGCTCGTTTTCTATTCTACTTGTCCATGAAAACTATCGAGTATTTTCCCGACAAATATGACCAAAAGCACTTTAAAATTTTTAACGAGATTACGAGCGCAATACACAGCACTATTCACTATACACTCCGTACAGTGTAAAAAATGCAATCTCCAGGAAGTAAGACGTACCCAAACAACTCTTAGAGATCGTTCCAACAACCATAAGTCCTCTATTAACACCGAAAAAGAACTCCGTGTTGTCCAACATTTTAAACAACCAAGCCATTCTATCAGTGATGGGACTCTCATCGACCTTGAAACCGATTTTAAAACTAATGTTGACAGAATGATAATAAAAGTCAATTGGATTGCTAATCTAAATACTGTTCAACCTAAAGGGTGGCCCGTAAGTCCCTACCCATCCATATGTTATTATGTTATATTCAATAATACTAATGATGAGTTGAAGGCAGCTGTTACAGCGGCATTTGGAACAATAACCCCTGCTATGTTGAGGAAAATGTCTCACAGAACATGGCGTCGCATAATATTATGCAGCGAGAATGAGGGACAGCACACAGATACAATAGATACATAAGATATATGGATGGATAGGGACTTACGGGCCACCCTGTAGAATAAATCTAGACCTTGGAATAAGTGATCTCTAACCATTGGTTAGTTTTTGTAGGAAAAATAAAACTTTGTATGTGTGTTCGTGAATCTTTTTATTTTTATCTCTTATCTTTTTTTTTAATACTTATTATTAATTTACTAGCTGGAGTACCCGTACCCTGGACTGAAGTTATTTAAATTTATGATTAATGAAAGGACATGAAAAGCTGTTTCCTTTATATATATATAATTTCAAAGAAAAACGCCAGTAAAAACATCAAGACGCAAAATGTGAAACAGTAACTTTGTATGTATCTCCTCAGGGACCCAACAAACTTTCATGTCAAACTTGGTGAAGATCCATCAAAAGGGGTGAAGTAGAGGTAAAACAAATCCCGCAAAAACACTCGTATATCCACACCCTGCGAAGTGTTTACATGAAAATACAACATACAGTACTATTATATTTTTATAGATGGTGCTAGTGCATTAGATCCTCGTGAGACGTATTCATGACGTCATATCTGCACTTTGAGAATGGAGAACAATAATACTGTAAAGAGAAACGGTTTGGTTTGTTTTCAATTTCGCGCAAAGTTACACGAAGGTTATCTGCGCTAGCCGTCCCTAATTTAGCAGTATAAGACTAAATGGAAGGCAACTAGTCATCACCACCCACCACCAACTCTTGGGCTACTCTTTTACCAACGAATAGTAGAATTGACCAACACATTATAATGGCCCACAACTGAAAGGGAGAGCATGTTTGGTGTAACGGGGATTCGAACTTGCGACCTTCAGATTATGATTGGAGTGCCTTAACCACCTGGTCATGCCGGGCCGACGAGAAATATGGGTTAAACGAGAAAACTGTTCCCTCTATTTCAAATCTTCATGTAGACAGGATAGAAATTTCGCAAAGTTGGGGGTTGCACATTGCGTAATAAAAAAGTTTTTCAATATCATGCAAGCAAGAGTTCCATTATAGTATGATGAAAAACGTTAACGTTTATCGCTTATAATTCTATCTGTTTAACATTTTGTTTCTTAATCAGTCCTCATATCCTACCTTTATTTTACTTTATCAATGTTCATTGTATTTTTTCTTGAGCGTTTCTTTAAATAAAATATCTCTAATCTGATTATATCCGACATCTTTGTTTCCGATCGTATTGTACCAGATATGAGATATTACAATATATTGAAAGCTATTCAAAACACTTACGGATTAACCATGTTGGGCTGCATGACGTTATTCCTAAAGAATGGCCCCCTTTCAAAATTGTCTTGTTTAAAGGGTTTCATATTTAACACATCTTGTCATTACCACTAATGTTTATTTTTATGTTTACTGCGTGTGCGGATTTGGTTAACTGCATCCAGTTAAAGAAGGTGATACAGTTTGAGTTTTAAATGGAACATCTAAGATGAAGTGAACGTGCACGTAGCACAAAAAACTGGGGAAAAACAATTCTCCAGCATAAATTCAAAGAAATAAACTGATGGAACGCTGAAGATCAGCCAGTTACTTATAACTATAAGTCGAAATCTCGTAAATATAGATCTTAGACTTAGTATCATAATACCTTACAATAACTCAAAAGGTTAATACTCAGTAGAAATAATTATAATACATAACTTGTTTGTTTATTTGAAATTAAGTACAAAGGACACAATGGCCTATCTGTGCTCTACCCACCATGGGTATCGAAATCCAGTTTTTAGCAGTGGTAGTTCCTCAGTTAATATTTATAGTTGTGACAAAGTAAAGCTACTGTTATAAACAATATAAACTGGCTATTTCAGTTAACTGTTGTAGTTGTGTGAAACAAAAATACTGTTATAAAGTAATATCACTGAAATCCTTCAGTTAACTTGTATTGAATCGGGCGTCTAGTGATCAATCATATAGCTGAAGTGCAAATAACTGAACATTGATCCTAAGCTCGTAAGGTAACATTTGATAGATATGGTTTTACAACTCACGACTTTTCACTTCATCATGGACTATGGTCACTACAAATAGCACAGAAGCCTGGCACCAATGATTTATGTTTAAAATCAGTGTATTTATATATTCCTGAATTATCTTCAACCATTCTTCTGAAAGAACTGCTTTCAGGAAATCTCTAGCGCCTGGTATCAATGAAATCTCCAAGAGTATTCCATGTACGCTCGAAATATAGTCTAGTGAAGTCTAGTGACTATGAAGACTTATGAATTCTGCCAGTTTCTTCTTCTTCAAGGAATGTGTCAACCAGCTTCACACAGTGAGGATGGATACTATCATTCATTAGACTAAAGTTAGTACCAAACGCATCAACACTGGTAGCGCAAAGAATTGTATGATGTGGTTCTATCATTTGTGGCATTTCTGAAACATATTAAACATGTTCAAGTTTGGAAATAGGGTGAACATAGTTTCAGAGTTTCTTCAAATGTGTATAAGCCTGTTATTTATTTACAGAGTGAAGCGACTCAAAATCAACCATAAATTGCTCTATATGTTGCTAGTGCAGTATAAATTTTCTAAGGATCATTGCAAATGAGTTATCTTGCGCTTTAATAGAGTGGAATTCATCTCATATAGCAGGGGTGGCCAAACTTGCTTAACATAAGTGCCACGTACGATAAACTTCAGATGTTTGAGAACCACAAAATATGAACAAATATTACACACACATTTTTATTGTTACATGCACATTGTGTTACATAAATTTTATATAAGTATTAAAACATACATGTATGTAATAATATGTATTGATATATGTAGTTTTTAAACTGCTAATTTGTATTAGTTTCAATAATCACAAAGTACACATATATATATACCAAATGTTTTCAAAATCCTGGTTGATTGTTGTTTTAACTATACTGAGCGTATTTAATATGGTAATGAACTACGGAAACATCTAAGAAAAATATGCAAATCTGCATTTCATTAACATTAAATGAGACTGTCGATAATAAAAAGAGGTAAAAACAGATATTTTTAATAATATTTATTTGTCTTATTAAATATCAGTTCAAAACATGGAGAAAAATATGTAAAACAATAAAATTAGGGATATTTTGATCAGATACAACCTTACAAAATTTCAGTCTTATCATAATATTTTTCTGACACAAACAGACATTGATACAATTATCAGGCTATTTACTGCTAGTAGAGGTTTTATGAGTTTCCATCTTGGTTATGAGTCGTTGAAATTTCGGTTGATATGTTGTCAAGGCTGTACAAATTAGCTCCGTCATGTGTTGATTTGTAAGGATTGCACGATGCTTCGACTTCACAAACTTCACCACAGAGTACAGTGATTCACAACAGTATGTTGTACTGAAATTGAGATGAGTCGCACACTGGTTTTCTTCAGTTCAGGATAATATATTTCTGGAACTTGCTTTCAGAACTCAATTGTAGAATGGGATTTACGGATCATCTTTAGACCCAGGTCCTCCTGTAGTTCTATTAGTTCCATTTCCACAGCAGATGATTCTGTAACCAGAGGCTCCAGAATTGGACAACCATTATTGATCATATCAACCATGAATGGATTTACAAGAAAGACGAAGCAGAGCTTCAACTCCCGCATATCCACAAACCTATCTAGAAAATTATCAAGCAGTCCTTGTAACTTATCTTTGTATTCTTCCAGTTTGTAGTTTTTTATTTCAATATCAGGGACTGTATTTATTCTCCTTTTGAGATTGGGAAAGTAACTGAAGTTTCTTAACAATATGTCTCTTTGAAAAACTTTTATTTTATTCTGAAAGCTGAAAGTTGTCTGAGTAAGATCAGAAACAATCTTATCCTTCTCTTGGATTGCCAAGTTGAGAGTTTGTAGGTAATTCATTATATCAGCAAGGAACAATGAATGTTGCATCCATTCATCATTTCCCAGTTAAGAATAGAATGTTTTCTTTTCTTCAAGAAAAGTAATAATAGGCTCCAACAAATCCACAAACCTATTTAAGACATTGCTGATTGACAGCCATCTCACAATACAGTAGAAAGAGATATTGGGTTTACCTTCAAGCTCCAGTTCTTGAATAAAATTTTTGAATTGTCGGTGGATCTTCCCATTTAAGCGCATGAAATTAATAATAAAAAGAACAAATTTCATAACATCTTCATACTTGAAGCATGCAACTGCCAGGTGTTTGCGATGAACAATGCAATGAACAGTGAGAAACTGGAAAGCTGGATCACTTTTCATAGGTGCAATTAATCCTGCATTTTCCCCCACCATTGCAAGTGCTCCATCTGTTGTAACACTGATGAGTTTATCCAGTGGGATATCAGTATTTTTAAGGTTCGGTAAAGCGCGATTTTAATATGAACACCAGGAGCTGTTTCTTTTAGTGCCATTAAGTCCAACATCATCTCTTTCAGAGTTATATCAGAGGAAACATAACGAACAAATACCGCCAGTTGTGGATTGCGTTGAATATCTATATATTCGTCAAGGACTAAGCTGAATGCAAGGGAATTCTTTAAATAATTTTGCATTTTGCCTGCAACATCAGCACTGACCTGGGAAATACGTTTTTCTGTAGTGTGGCGTGAAGCTGGTGTTTGTGCTGTTAGTCGCTGAAGTTTTGTACTATTCGGATCTAACACTGCAACAACTTCAGCTATATTCTTTTCAACAAATTCACCATCAGAATATGAGTGTTTAGCACAAGCAATATTCTATGATATAAGAAAACTAGCTTCAGTCGATGTATCAACTTCCTTACTGAACATTGTCAACAGTGTCTGCTGGCGATTTTGTGATGATTTTAACACAGTTAACTTGTTTTTCCGTAATTCTGATTTAGATGGATAATCAGACAAAATGTTTTTGTGATTTGATTCATAGTGGCGTTTCAAGTTACTGGCTTTGTAATGACTGAGTAACACATTGCAGATAAGACACAAAGGTTTACCTCCTTTAAAGGTGAATGCAAAATCTTCCTCCCACTTCATACTTTCACTTCTTACAATTTGATGACGCCATCTTCCTTTACAAAATTTTCACAGAGACTTCTGAAAAATTAAAGCGAAAAGAAACAATAAGCTCCAACATGCGCAACGCAACCAAACTCTACAGCGCCCAGTATCACACTAACCTTCCGCTAATTCCACTGCCCGCAACACAGTGACAATCACACTGTCGCAAGCCACGCCCACTAAAACTAACATTGTCAGCACCAGCTTGTACGATTACTGATTCTCCAGCACAATTCCTTTGTAATCCTTGCTGATCCGAAATTTCTTTAATCTCTGACTCAAATCTAGCATTAAAATTAGGATTTAAATTATTAAATATATTTACTCAACATGAACATTAAATTTACGTTTTCATCCAGTGGACTCTCAGTTTATATCCGATATGGGTGTGTGTGTGTGTTTTATAGCAAAGCCACAGTGGTCTATCTGCTGAACCTACCGAGGGGAATCGAACTCCTGATTTTAGAGTTGTAAATCCGTAGACTTACAGTGATGTCGAGAAAACCCACTTGTAGAGAAAAATATATATGTAAAACGGCTGGTATGGATTGAGAAAATTTAATGTGGAGGAGCGAACTACGTTTCAACCTTCTTTAGTCATCGTCAGGTTCACAAAGAAAAAAAGAGATAGCTGACCGTTAGCTGACAACATGTTTGAAGGGGATTGTGTAATTGAGTGTAGGAACGTAGAGGGAGTGCTTAGATGTTGGATTATATTTATTGATATAGGTATAAATGTGTTCGTTTGTATTAGATTATTTTGGGCTTGAGTTGTTTTATAAGCAAGGCTTCTTTAATTTTGCATTTATATTTGTTTCTTTATTTAGTATTTGGGTGTTTTTTGTGGTTATGTTGTGTTTATTTGATTTGCAGTGTTCGAAAACGTGTGAAGATGACTTTTTGTGTTCTTTGAATCTGGTTTCCATTTTTCTACTTGTTTTTCTAATATAGAAGTCGTGGCAGTTATCACATAGTATTTTATAACTAATGTTAGTGTGGATATTTTACATAGTATAGACCTTAGTTTTGTGCCTGGTTTTTGAATAAATTTGGTATTAACTGGAATGTCATATTTTGTTACTAGTTTTTGCCAAATGTTGGTTATATTTCTGCTGATTTCGGGAATATATGGTATGCAGCCGTATATGGTTTCGTGATTTTTTTAAATTGTGGGGTGTATTTACTTTTGTTAGTTGATTTTGCTTTTTGTCTAAGTTTATGCGTATAATGTTTTCTACAGTTTGTGGAAGAAACTTGTTGATGTTGATGAAGTATTGTTTTATTTTGTCTAATTCATTATTAATTTTATCTGGTGAGCATAGTTTTATGGCTGTGTTTATTTGGTTTCTTAATATGTTGGGTTTTTGTTTTGTTTCATGTGTCGAGTCCCAAAAAATGTATAGTCCAGTATGGGTGATTTTTCGGTGGATTCCTGTTTTAAATTGTGTATCGGTTCTTGTAATTTTGAGGTTAAGAAATGACATTTGATTGCTTTCTTCCTGTTCACATGTGAAGTTAATTTTGGGAAGTATAGAGTTAATGTGATTGAAAAAATTAAGTGTGTGTTCTGCAGATGTGAATCCCGCAATCGTTTCGTCTACATATCTGTACCACTATAGTGGTGGATGTAATGCTGTGTTAATTGCTTGTGTTTCAACTTGTGTCATAAATATATTGGCTAGAACTGGTGATACTGGGTTGCCCATGATTAGGCCGTTTGTTTGTAGATAGTTGTGGTTGTTGAACATGAAGTTTGTCTTCACCGTGGTAAATTCTATGAGGGTTGCTAATTGGTTGCTGGGAATGTCTATTGATGGGTTGGGGTGTCAGATGTGGAGTTCTAAGGCTATCTTGCAGGCTTCAGCGGTTGGGCTTCTGTAAAGAGGGATATAACATCGAAACTGGCCATTAAGGCTTTATGATAAGTTGATTAAAGTTAGACTTGAAATTTAAAGAGTCGTTGATGAATGAGCTGGCTGATGTCACATATTTGGAGAATACCCATGCTACGTATTTACCAAGATTGCAATTAAACGATTCATATGTGGACATTATTGGTCGTAATGGACAATCTGGTTTATGAGGCTTGGGGATGTCGTATATTTGTGGTATGCGTGAGTTGGTCTTGCATAGGTAGGAATAAAGTGTTTTTGAAATTATGTTGGGTTTTTTCATCTTTAGTAGTATTTTGTTTAGTTGCCTTTCGTGTGTCTTTGTTGTAGTTGTGTGTATTGGTTTAAATTTGTTTGTGTCTGATAGGATGTTCTTCATTTTTTGGATGTATTCATTCGTGTTCATTATGACTATAACGTTTCCTTTATCTGCTATAAGAATTTTAATGTTTTTGTCTTGTTTTAGGTTTTTAATGGAATTAATGTCTCTTTTTGTAAGATTATTTTTTAGTTTTCTGTTTTCTTAAAGTGTGCTGATGGTTTTATGAGAAAATTCTTTGAAAAAATCGTTTAAGATGTTGTTTTCATGTGTTTCTGGAAAATATTAATTTTTAATTTTTTCTGGGAAGTTTGGCTATTGGATGTTAATAAAATTGTCGAAGTTGTCTTTTTTCTGTTGGTTGTTTTCTTGTTTTTGTTTTTTGTGAAAGTATCACAAGTCTCCTGGCTAGGTCTTCTAAACATGTTTTAATTTCTAAGGTTGAAATGTACCTAGGTACTATTGCGAAGTTTGGTCCTTGCAGTTGAGTAGATGTTTTTCGTCTGTGTTTAATTGCCGGTCGGATCTGTTAATTATGAGGTCAGTCAACGGTTTGTCATGCTGGTGTCTATTCTGTTGTTTGCATCGTAGTTTTTCTAGTTTTTTTGTTGTGGCAGATCTTTTTGTCCATGTCATTCCTAGTGTTGATTTGGTTTATGTTTCGTTGTATAACTCCGTAAATGTCTGGTTTAATGCAGGTTCATTTTTTGTTTCTGTAAGTCATGTAGTTCTATGTATTTCGTGTTCAACATGGCTTTAAATAGTGTTTTCTGTAAATTTTGGGTAATGTTAGTGCATTGATTAAAATTTTTTGATAGTTTTACCTTTACAAAGTTAGGGGTTAGTTGTTCATTTCTACTTGTTGAATGAAATAGATGTCATTTCTTCTATCGATAATTCTTTGGTTTAAGTTTCTTAGTTTCTTTACGATCATATGAGCGTGTACTGTTAATAGTGGTGTAAGGTATGTTAGTTCAGACATAATGTTTGCATAGATAAGTACAAATACATAAAGAAAACACAAAGACTGACACTTCTTGTACAATCGTCGTGATGAAATAGTAATCAGTGATGACGAGAAAACCCACTTGTAGAGGGTTCAACAATGTAGAAAGGAACAACTAACCCCTAACTTTGTAAAGGTAAAACTATCAAAAAATTTTACTCAATGCACAAACATTATCCAAAATTTACAGAAAAAACTACTCAAATCCATGTTTTACACGAAATACAAAGAACTATATGATTTACAGAAACAAAAAATGAACCTAGACCATCAACTGGCATGCTGTATTAAACCAGAGATTTACGAACTTATACAACGAAACCTTAAAGAAGCCTTACTTATACGAAAACTCAAGCCCAAAATAAACCAATACAAAAAATAACCTTTATACCTATGATAATAAATATAATCAAACATCTAAGCACGCCCTCTACATTCCTACACTCAATTGCACAACCCTCTTCAAACATGCGGTCAGCTATCCGTCAGTTACCTCTTTCTTTCTTGATGAACCTGACGATGGCCAAAGAAGGTCGAAACGTAGTTCGCTCCTCCACATTAAATTTTCTCAATTCATACCAGCCGTTTTTACGTAGACTTACCGCTGTACAAGCGAGGGGTTTATTATACCCAGTAAATAATTATAAAGCTTGAAAGTGTTTTATTTACCTTTTATATTAATTGTGATGCATATAAAGGAGATATACAGTATCTGTAATGTAGGGCATCTATTTGAGGCCAGTTTTAAACCAAGTGCACTAACAGTGTATTAGTGTATTTTCTGTTGAATATTGAAGTGTTTATCTTTCTGCTTATTAAATGTAAAAGAAACGGAACAACAAGCTTCTAATTTTTTTTACTAATGTTTCTTAGTTTATCACAAGCCGAACGCAGATAGTCCTCGTGTACCGATACTCGAAATTCAAACCAAACAAATCAGAAGCCGATTGTTATTGACCAACAGACTTAACGGCATCATCTTTCATTAGGCAAAAACAAAAATGGTCTAGTTTCAGAATAATTTTGGTAATTGCTATTTTATTTTTATTATTGAATTAAAAATGGTCTAGTTTCAGAATAATTTTAGTAATAGCTATTTTATTTTTATTTTCGAATTAAAATCCTTCTACTAAGCTTTAATTTGTAAAATATAGTACGTAATGGTGTGGTAGATTAAATTTTTAATTTTGATATCATTCTTGTTTAAACGATAACCATTTGCAAATACAAAAATAATTTTGTGTTAAAACACCACTAAGACTATTTAATTTTAAAGAACTAAAGAAAAATACCATACCAAAAGATAATAATGATTGGAGTTTCAAGCTTATTTTTTACACACTTGCCCATAACAACTATCAAGGATAATAAAATAAACGAAAAAATATCTCAATAACAATTTGGTTTTGTTTAGTGTGTATCAAAATACAACTCGCACACCTATTGTCATACATTACAAAATAGAAATGATATATTTGAACTCGAATTGTAACAATGTTGAAAATATGTCCAAAGTTTGCATGGAATCCCAGAAAACACTGTGGAAATTTTTATTGTGAGTACCCTCAAAACTGTCGAACTTTGAATCCATATACAGTGAGTGTTTCCAAACCTTCCTTGAAACCTGGAAATATGTTCGTGTAATGCAACAAACGAATATTTTTGCATCTTGAGGAATAATGACACTGGTCCAGTATTTTTCTCACGATAGTGCATAGTTTAATGTTTTACTGCAAATTTGTGCATAGAAAATAAATTTCAAGAATGAATAGCACTCTTTTAAACTACGTTATTCTTGATTCACGAGGGAAATAAAGCACTTACCTGATACCATCTTACTTAATGCGTTAATTTTCCACAAAAGAATTTAATTCGGTGTTCAGTCTTGTATTCTTTAGCACTGTGAAAACGTCAGAATATCCAAGACCAACGAGTTGTTGAAATGCCTATTTAGTTGTCTAAACGTCTTATTCACAGAAACTAATACAGTGTTTCAGTTAAAAGAATGACATAAAATAGGTTTTTCAATATCAAAGCAATATGGTTCTTAAAAATATAACAAAATGTCAAAATAACAAGGGGTTTGTTAAAATAGCAAAAGTTTGGTGTCAAAATCGTAAAGGTAGAAGACCAAAAATAACAGAGGTGGAATATCAAAATAACAAAGATATAGTGTCAAAATAGCCATGGTAAAATGTCAAAATAACAAACATGGACGTCAAAAAAAACTGGAAAATTTAAGGACATAATACAATGAGGAATGAAATGGAAATTTCCCGAAATTAAGGATCAGAGAGTTATTTTTACATTATATAATATTGTAGAGGATATAGAAGAGGGGAATAGCTGTGATTATTATAAGCAAACATTTAAATGTCCTTTTGTCGATATAATAAAGTTACCAATTTCCATTTAGCAGTTTGGACAACTACAAAAACGTAAAGAGATCCATACCGCAGTGAAATATGCCATGATCTGAAAAAAAAGACGACTAGAGATTTTTGAAACATGGAGAGATAGAGAGATCAGATTGAAGTCAGTCTAGCAGAACAAGTCACTTCAGAGTATCTACTAGTCTCATAAAATCTGGCTAACAGGATGAATCACCTAATTCTAAATACACCTTGAGAACTGAAGTCAGCTGGCCAGTAAAAAAAAACCTAAGAAGTATCAGATGCAAATGAAATTCTTTAAGCAATGAACAACCAAGCTCTAAGTGGATGTTACCAGTTAAGGATCACAATAAATACGATGGCAGGTCACTGTTTCTCAAATTTTATCTTATTATTATTGTTTTATATAATACTTCCTGGCAGGCCATACCATAATCGTAATTAAAATATCTGTTCTGCATAGCCCTATCTTCACTTAAGTGTAGCCATACCTTTTGTTCCTGTTCAACATGATTGCCATTCATTCCAGAATAAACACTAAATTATTTCAAGTTTTGAGCAGTACAAATAATGTCTTTATGTACAAAAAAGCCTAACCTTGCTTTACAGTGTTATAACTGTTAAGCTTTTATTATCTCTAAATTTTTTAAATAGCTACTTGTACTGTCAAAAGTTGTCTACTGGTTTGGTTATGCATTATTTATGATAGGTGGAATTTTATGGATCAAAACGAAAAATAGATTCTAAGATTATCATGGTTCAGAACAGCAAATAAATGATCAATCGTTAGCATAAAATTAAGGAAGCTGGCGACAACCTTCAATTATCATGTGCTATTATAGCAAACAATCCAAGCTGAACCAATAAAAAAATATAAGAAATGTAACTAGCAGGTATTAAAATAAAGTATGTCCTAAAGAGATAAGCAAATATAATGTCATAATTCAACCTCAGTGACCCACGCAGCACTTAAATTTTTGGGGTCAGTATTGTAACAGATTTCATATTATTTTAAAATTTATGTTTATTTCAAATTAATACATATTTAGAAATGTTTGTAACTTATATTGTTAAATGTGTATTGCACAAGTTCCGCCTGTTCTCCAAATTTGTAAAAGATTCTCGAGTGTAAGAATCAATAACATATGTTTTACGAAAGCACTTCGAATACTGTTACTGAGTGAAATTTTGAGAATGTCGCCTAAAGTTTATAAATCGACGTGGAGAGAGAGTTTTAGAAAACATTTGGCCTGCTACAGTCAGTATACAATAAACCTCGGAAACTATTATAGCGATTAACGCTTATTTATTGGAAACTAGAGAAATTTGAGCAGGAACGTTTATAGATTTCGAACGTTACAAACTTCAGTGAATTAACTTCGAACATTAGTATTTGTACGATTGTTTGTTTGTTTGGTTAGAATTAAGCACAAAGCTACACAATGGGCTATCTGTGCTCTGCCTACCATAGGTATCGAAACTCGGTTTTTGGCGGTATGAGTTCTCAGACACACCGCTGTGCCACTGGGGGGGCAATATTTATACGAAGGCATTTGATATTTACGTCGGTGAAAAACTTACATGTGCCTGTGAAGCTAGCTAGTTAATTAATTCGCTCTCCGTGAACGTCGATTGTTTTTGAATTTCGCACTAAGCTACTCGAGAGCTATCTGTGCTAGCTGTCCCTAACTTAGCAGTGTAAGACTAGAGGGAAGGCAGTCTAGTCATTATCACCCACCGCCAACTCTTCGGCTACTCTTTTACTAACGAATAATGGGATTGACCGTCACATTATAACGCCCCCACGGCTGAAAGGGGCGAGCATGTTTGGTGCGACTGGGATTTGAACCCGCGGCCCTCAGATTACGAGTCGAACGCTTTAACCCACCTGGCCATGCCAGACCTCTCGTTAACGTCGATAAAAGATTCAGTTCCAGACTAGAAAGAAGACTCATTATTGTTTATAATGTATATAAGCCATTATATACAAAGTACAAATAACCAGATTTGTGGCCAGTTTAATATTTTATTTCTACCATATAACATAACTATGTTTAAAGAGAAAGAAAATATTTTTGTAGATAAATGCATGACGAAGATTAAAATGGAGTAGCGGCATCTAGCTAAAACGTCACATGAGGTTAAATTTGAGTCCCGAACCTCAAAGTATAAATAATCAATGGTATGGCATGTTTTCGAAGACTGTTAAGTGCCTTAGCTAAGTTGATGCAAAGTGAATTCATTGATTTACGCCGCCAGCGCTAGGAATATATATATATATTGTAAAATGTGTGAGAAATATAAAATGATGATCGGTTGGAAGCACTTATTCCAATGTTCGATGGTGCTTATTTGTTTATGGTAAGGTTATTAATCTGTTTCTAATTTTGAACTGCAAAACACATTGAAGGCAACCAATTGGCAGCACTCATCGCTGAACTTGAGTTACACTTTCAGCCGCGGGCGTGTTTGGCGTTAGGTTTCCATCCCGTGACCCAGAGATTGTGAGTTGAGCGCCCTAACGACCAAACCATGCCAAGCCGTTACATTGCATTTTGCATGTTTATTTTTTGAAGTTACTACTCTTACCCAAGCTATTTTAAAGTAGATTTCAGTATTTTGAGGATCAAACTTTGCAAAAGTGTGCACACTGAACTTAGCTCTTAACAATCATACTTATGAATAATTAAATATTTGCACTAACTGTACGTACTAAAATGTTAATTTTCTGGGAAATTTCACGTGACCTTAGAAACAAATATAGTAAAGCTGATAAATAAAATTTGAAAGTTTGTTCTAGCCGTGCGTGATAATAAAGATTAAGCAAAACATTGTTTTATTTTTCAATTAAGATGAAAATTAATAAGCATATATATCCTATGTACAATGAGCAAATTGTATAAACAAAAAAGAAGACGAAAATAGTTTTGTTTCATCTTTTTCTTGCTTATTTTGACTAAAAAAAAACAGTTTTGTTTGCGTAATGAATTATAACAAGTTGAATAGGAGAGATGGCAGTAAAAAGCATATTACGCTTGTGAATTAATCGTGATTTACTCTGCCCGTAAAAAGGTTTATCGAGTGGTTCATGTTTATTTTGTGAAAACCTTCAAAGCTCAATTTATTTCGATTTCTTCCGGTTTCGGTACAAGACAAACTGTCAGATTTCTATAGTATTTTTTGGGACTCTGAGCATTTGTTGAGTGATGAGTACGTGGTGACATACAATGCAAAGATTTAGAATGATTATTTTGTTTGATTTTTAATTATTTTCAGTTTATTGGAGTTTATCTTATTGTCAACATGTTTGGTAACAATTTTATTTTTTTGTTAATGCTAATTTTCTGTGTATGTATCTTAAGTAATTACCCTTAATTAATATTTCTCTTATCCAGAGACGTACAGTGATTATGATAATAAGTCTTGAAAGATTGATGAGGGTGGATTATTAATGAAAAAAAAAAAAGGTTAAAGTGTATTTGAAACTATCTATTAAAATATAAAAAAACTACAACTAAACTTTCTTGTTAGACAACAGTAACAACACATTTGAAAATGAATTGTGTGTTTTTTTACTGTTTTACTGTTTTCAATATGTATTAAGTAATAATGTTTGCATTCCTGTCAATAATTCCTCTAATTTACAAATTACGTTTTTGAACTATGATGTAACAGTATGGACGTTTGAAACAGGTATTTCTGAAATAACAGGTTTATAAGTGTACAACGTTTTGACTCTTAACAGTGAGAATGAAACACGATCATTCATTTACAGTATTAAATGTACATGTATGTGTGTGAGTGAATCAAAATGTAACATATTAACGGCTGTCATCAGTCTAAGTCTAGCGTGAGTCTACGTTACAAAGCACCAATAAACTTTAAAGGTAGGACTTAAGATAGAAGTTGTACAAATTTTAGAATGTAGTACAGTTTTGTACACATTTTACCTACCGAATTACCACAAACTTATCTTTATTTTCACAGTTTCAGCGTCATTAAATATTGATATTTTAAGGATCATGAAGCAAATCTATTTACCCCCTTCTGAGTCGGACTCACCTGGATGTTGATTATGAACCACTGTTCTACAATTTCTTGTATTTCTACCATTCGTACGTGAATTACTTCTACCATTCTTTGTTAGGAGTCACCTAACTCTTAAGAAACGGACATTATTCGTTACCACAGGGTGAGCTTTATGACTTTTTATAATGTTTCTAAAAGTTTATTTTAGCATAAAAAATGTGTTTTGTATACAAGTTTACTGCAATTTACAAATCGACAGTTAGGCCTCACGTATAATGTTATTGCCATGTAGTTTTTGTTTATTTATGTAAAAGGACATGAACTATAAGTTATTGGAATGTAAAATGTTCAGAGGTGTGACACTACTATTACTATGATGTAATTTAGAATAGTTGTTATTTTAAGGCTTATTAATCACATTTTATCGTGAGAAAAGAATACAAATACAAGAGTTTGTGAATAGAATTCTCAGTTTTTCACAATCAAGGTTTATCATTGCATATTTGAAGGATATGTATTGATAAGTTTTTACACATTTCAGAATATTTTTAAAATATTGCATATATACTTTAATTCTTTAGGATATTGTCTAGACTCTAGATTATACTAATAATGGTAAACTGCTTCAGTATATTGACCACCATTGTTCTTAACTCTCATTTTTAACTTAAACTCTTGTTATTAGTATTAGTTAATATTAGATATAAAACAATTCTTTTTATAGTATGACAATATATCATTAGTATAGCTACACTACCTATTGATAATTGATTTCCTTGCAGTATTAAAGATTATTGTAACCTTTTTGTTATTTTCATTGAACTTTCCATAGGCTTATTGTGTTTTGTTTTCAACTTTTCAGAAGGTTTAACATTAGTTATTACTGCCTGTAGGCAGCTCTATGTTTTTTAGTGTTAATTTTTTATAGGTACTACATATTATGTTTAATATAGTGTCTTCTTTCTTTTAACATTGTTATATTTGTACATAGACATTACAGCTGTTATTTACCTAATTACTATGTACTTTTATAAATATTAGTTTTAGATATACCATAGAACTATTATTGTTATTAACTTAAACAGTAACATGTAAATATGTTACAGATGTCACTATAAATTACACTATTACCAATTTTGATCAAAGGAAATTAAGGTATCATTCTAGTTACCCTCCTCTGAACCCTTTTTCACAATTCAGTGCCCTTTTAAAGAGTAAAAAATCCAAAACTAACACAGTATTTCAATTGTGGCTCAACCAGTGTGATCTGTGCAATGACACCATAACCTCTTTAGACTTGTATTCAATATATGTGTAGATAATAAATATAACCTGCAATCCCATTTGCCCTTCTCCTGGCAAAAGCACTTTGTTTGGATGGCTCAACCCTTTCACCATGGGCTTAATATAATATACACAAATTAGTCTTCACATTTACACTATAACTTTTGGTACATTATGTGTATCTTCACAGAATTTGGTAGACTTTTAGTATAGATTACAAGTATTTTGTATACAAAAAAATCAGATTTGTAATGAAATATTTTTACTAAAGAATTGTTTGTGAAAATAAAGTTTGTTTTGTTACTAGTCTGAGTGCAAAGTGATTTCATGCTATGATTAAGAAAACTGTTCTTCATCCTGAAAATCTCAAATATTAGTTACATAAATCCTAAGATCTCTTATATATATTTCAGATGTTTATTTTGAGTTAGACTATATATTATGTTATTTTATACACTAACTATATGGAGTCTGTCACTTGACCAACATTGTAACCATTCTAAAAAGTTAGGAAATAAATATAAATTATGCTTATTTTGTGCTACAATGACTACACATTATAATGCAAAAATATGAATGTTTGGTCTAAGTAGCTTAAATCTTATAATGCTATATATTGATACATATATTTTTATTATATTGACCTTCCAATCATGCCTAGCTAACATTACATAACTTGCATTAGCGAGGTGAGTGTGCATTCATGTTACATATTCAGTAATATGAAACTGACTTTTATTCTTCCCTGCTTTGACTGTGTTTTAGTAGACTAGTATATTGTAATATACAGTCACATTTCAATTATTATACATTATATATATGTGTATAGATTATTACAATATAGAAATAAATTATTAAACTTATTTCTTAAAATGTAGAACAATAAATAAAGAAGTAAAGCAAACAATTATCTCTTTTTGCTACAACCTTTGAATCTAATTACTGCTGGACACAGGTTGCTAAGTCTTTTAAAATTTTCCACTTGGAGGTTGTTGTTTTGTTTTGTTTTTATACAGTTGTATAACCAAAAACTCAGTGCAGACTAAAAACACAACCTAGCTCCTTGAAAACTTGGATCTAAAGAATGTGGTAGCCTTTTTACATATTAAAATTGCTGAAAAAGCTACTCTGGGGACATTCTAAGCTGTTGATTGGTTATTCATATGTCATGTGCCATTTCAAAAAAAGAAAGTGTTGAATGGGGCTAAGGTGTTTGGTTCAGTACATAAGCCATATATCAGTAAAATAAAAAGATATGAGGTTCTTATTTTATATTATAGCTTGTCAGTATTAGTAATTTGAGTTCCCAATTTGTACAAAACTATAGACTTAGTATTTTGACATCACAAACCAAACATTTAATTTTAAACAGTGCTGCATTGAACATGACTCATTAAAATCTATATTTAAATGTGTTATTTTAATATCTACTTTTAAATTAAAAAATTAACTTTTACATAATATTAAAGATTAAATATTTATCTACAATTTAATTCCAAACTTACTGATATAAAATAGTGGTTCAATTAAATTTTGAATGCAAGTCAACAAATGCGATGACATGGCCTTTGACCCATGATCCATTTGCAAAAGAGTTAATAGGCTGATAGGTTAGAACACCAAGATATTTATTTTCCATGACATGGCCTTTGACCCATGATCCATTTGCAAAAGTGTTAATAGGCTGATAGGCTAGAACACCAAGATATTTATCTTCCATGACATTGCTAAGGTTATTCATATCAAACTTTTACACATAATTAGAATTATAATATCTCTCATGTATAACCTTGCATTTATTATAATTGAAAGTCATCTGCCATTTATTCACCCACCTCATCAAATAATCCAAATCCTTTTGTGAAGAAAAGCATCCCTCACAGCCAGCGATACCAGAAACTTGAATATTGTAAGTGAATTTAAATAAGGCACTGGCCATTCCTTTATCTTTGTCATTGATGTCAGTTAAAAAGAAGAAAGTGCTAAGCTGATCCCTAAGATACCCCATTTGTGACACAAACCCAGCTTGACTGAACTCCATTTATAACAATCATCTGCTTTCTTCCATCCAGCCAGTTTTTTTATCTAGTGACCCAGCCTATCCCCCTTATTTACACAGATAACTTTAGCTAGTCTTTTATATGCCGTATTGTCAAATGCATTTTGAAAATCCGTACACACCAAAACTAAATTCAGAGCATCATCTGTATAAGGAGTAACCTCTTCAAAAACTGTTGAAAGATTATTAAAGAAAGATTTCTGATATGGGACATTACCTCTTCTTACACAAATAGCTCCTCTCATTCAGTGCTGCCTTGTATGTGCAAACAAGTTGTTTGTGTGCCACTTGCCTTGAGCTCCTATGTACGATATGATCAACATGGTTCAGCTGCATCTTCTATGTAAAGCATCACACAGCAACCCTCCACCAATAGGAGTGTGACATACCTTCTTGACACATGCAACTCCCTCTATCCAGTTGTATTGAACAACAACTTTTCATTTGGCAGTACTGTTTTTCAAGGTTTTTATTGTACTCTTCAATCTTTAAACTTAATACTTTATTTTTCAAAAGTGAAATTGTTCATTTTAATTTTACAAAAGTCCCAACTTCAAGATAACTTATTTGTCCAATTTTCATTTATTTTGTTCTAACACTTTGATCATTCATTGGTAACGATGAATTCTGAAGTACAGGTTGCCACTTCAGAGGTAGTAAGTTCTACCAACACACTTGCACAGGCCACAGGTGAGGGTATGGAATTATTGGCTCTCATCTTCACTGATATTGATCTCAAAAGGAGACAGCCTGCTTTTCCTGGTGTTGCTCACATTCCTCCTAGACATCCCAAACCTATTAGGAACATGACAGCCCCTTTTTTTTTACCTGATTTTGCCATGTCTTTCTATGCCCCTACTACAGAATTGGTTAAGCCTCGTACTGCTTTTATAAATATGGTTTCTCAGGTGTGTTCTGTTTTATCTATTTCCCCAATTTATTTCTTATAATCCCTTTCCTTTTTTGTTATATGATATCTCCCCCTTTTCTTAGTTTTTGTGTTCCCCCATTCCAATCATATTAGGATTCATGCAGAGCGTTTTGTCTCCCAGGTGGTTGATGGTGCTAGCATGCCTTTCCCTCTGCAGGCTTTGTATCAATTTGGTATTCATATCCTTGCATGCCATACTGAAGTGCTTTCAGTCTGGTTGCTGATCATCTTTCCCATCCCAACAACATTTATTTCATGTAGTGGTCTCTCGATCTTCTCTTTTTCCATTGAGATACTTCTCACCTAAATGTGTTTGCTACATTTCTCAGTACCAAGTTGCCTCTGTTTTGTGCTCTGGTTCCTCATCGTTTTAAGCTGGCTGTTGATGAATTCAGTCAATATTGGATTAGAAAACACTTTTATGTGTATTCTCCCACCCCTCTTTTTCCTAGGGTGATTTTGATTGTCCATGCCACTATATCAAGTCCTTCTAATTGCACTCTTTTAGCTGGTGCAGCAATGTTTTTCATAATTGCTCCAGCTCCAATCTGCTCCACCATTACCTCTTCTCCTATCCCTTCTATGCCTGGTAGTTTTTATACAGGCCTTGGAGAGGAGATCCAGATTGTCCTTGGGAGTTGCTTCATTTCTGGCTTGTTTCGTATGCCTTTCCTATATGGATATTATCAACACCGGTTGAATGTTTTCAGTCATTGGTCTTTGAGTCAGGAGTTTTTTCTGCTTGACCCACTGTTCCTTATCTTATGAATTACCTCACTTAGCTTTTTGATCAGAAATCTTTGGTCTTCTTAATTATGAATTATCAGGCTGCTTTCTCCTATACTGTATGTTTTTTTCTCAGTATTGTAAACATTTATTTCCCTATCCTTTCCCTATTGTTGCATTATTTCCAGATTCATTATCCTTCTCAGCACACATTTCTTCAGGATAGTAACATCAGCATAGTTATTTGGTGCCCTGCTTTGCCCTTGTCTGAACCTTTGTCTTTGAGTTTGATCTTTCACTTATGTAATAAGACTTGTTTCTTTCTACTATTGGCCTGTGGACATCATCATTCTGATTTACTTATCAGTATTTGACATGTGTTCTCCTATATCTGGATAAATCTTTCCCAAAACATGGGCAGGTCCTCAGGATATCTCTTTCTTGCCAGTTTTTTTTTTTCATTTCATCCCTATATTTTTGGTCTGATATACTACTGTTTCATTTAATGTTCTTTTTCATTATATTGCCTGCATGGCTTCTTATATGGTGCCTGCTCATCTCTTAATTCTGTGGCAGTTATCTTATATTCATGGTCTTTCTCCTTTTACCCTTACTAACCAGGTTTGGCTTGTACTTCTGTGTCTCCTTCTTCCTGTCATTTGTTTTTGGTTTCTTCTCATGAGGTTAGGCACCTTACTTTTCCCCTGACATTACATCTCCGACATCCCTTGGAAGAAATTCTTCAGTTGGGCATTGGACCACACTACATATATTCATCTCTCACTATCTGCAATGGATTACTATTTATTCATTGTAGGAGGGTTATGGTTTTCCACCTGTGGCCATTTTGCAGACTTCAGTGAGACTGTGACTGGATAAGTTATTTTTGTACGGATACATCTTATTTTTTTGGTAGCTTTCCCCTTTTTTACTGTACAGATCCCACTCTGTGGCAAGTGGTACCTAGCCAGATATCTTTCATTGATTCAAATTCACACAATCAGGGCATGATGACTTAATGTTTATAAATTTCATATCCACTAAATGCTCACTGTTAATGTGGGTGTTCCTCAAGTTTGCATGTAAGTTTTTCTTGCAATATCAACTTATTAATATACCCATTCCAGATCATACTCACCCACAGATCTCATGGGTAAAGCAGAAAGGGATAACTGCCCATCTCGTGCCTTCCCTTAGATTGAATAAGTCAGGTGTGGTTTTCTTTTCAAAACAGTGTTTGTGGTCACCCACTGTACTTTCACCACTGTTGACATTTCTGTGGACTCTCCACTGCATTTCCTTTTCACTTTTTTTTCTATTGGAGTAAAGTCCTTACCACTTTTCAGTTCCTAGCTGCTAGGGTGATGAACCCTGGAGGCATCCTCTTTAATGTAATAGTCATATATATGATACAAAATGAATCCATTCATTTGAGAGTGTGGTGGTGTTCTGTTGGTGTAGATGATATGTCCTCCAATCTGACACTCCATCTCTAAATTTTTATGTGAGGGAATGTTGTAGCTTTGGAATGAACTGTCAAAACTGCAGCTTACTCCTTCATTTGAGATTACTCTTCACTGAAGTTGAATGATTTGTAATATTTGAAATCTATAAATGTTCCTGGTTATATTCTATAGTTTGCCAATTAATAAGCATTAATCACAATCATAGCTTTCTAGGCACATAGCACACCAACTGTAGCTGACCAATAATAATAATACTCGTTTGTCTCTTGACTATCTACTTTTTATATGAATCATGCAAGCTTGTAGCAATTTCAACAATGTTCTAACGAGCTTTCATAAAACAAGTATTGTTGATTGTTCTTTTCAAGAAACGTCTACAAACTTAGAGTACAGGCACAATACATAGCCAACAATATATGCCACATGCAAGAAAGAAAACTATACTAAAACAAAGGTAGCTGTTAAAATAAACATATAATGGTAAATCTGTTACAATTAAAAAAAAAAAAAATTCTAAGGCCCAAGCATTCCTTTCCAGGCATTTTCTCCAATGATAACTAGAGGCATGTTATTTGTTTATGTAGCTGTCATTCAGGTGTTTCCTCTTCAGCTCACTTAATTAATCATATATTTACACGTGACAAGTCTTGAATTTCAGTCCATGATTGATACTTTCAGTGTTATAACTTTTATGATCATCATCTTGTAGAGCTGTGATTAACTATGATGTAACAATATGTTGCCTGCTAATGTTTTTAATACATGATTTCCCTCTATCATCCATCAGGTGGTTGTTTCACATTCTGTTCCATTGTCTACTTCTCCTGTAAATAATTTTTGCCAGCTCTTTCATCACCAGCCTTTACTTCTAGTTCTACTCCTCCTCAGTGAGAAATAGGTAGTTTTTACTCTTCTATTTGCAATGCTCACAGATCAGGTACATGATATTCCACCTCTATACCTGTATATCATAATGATTTACTGGTTGATTTACTTCATGGACTTCTATATGTCTGAACTCTACGTTGTCCCACACCTTTCATATTCTTTTTATATTTGTCACTTTTCTAGTATTGGTCTCAGATCACAACCCTTTAAAATTTATTGAACATCAATTTTTTTTAAAATTTTTTTTACTTCTTTATGTTAGCTTGATAGCTCTTCATTTTATCCTCTCTTTTCTTTCCAGGAATCTGCTCATCTTTGTCTTTCCCATACTATTTTTTAATATCTTCACTGTTCTCCTTTCATTGAGGCTCTTCATTGCAACCTTGAAAGTTTTGTTGGGGATATCCATTTTACTTTGTTTGCCACATTAGCTTATAGTTTATTTCCTTTCTCTCTTTTCATCTGGTTTCTCTGATTTTGTATTCTTCAAGAATGGGTTAATTTCTTGTTGAATGTCTGTCTCCCTTCCTCATCCTTCTGTGACCTTTGTCTTGCCCCTTTTCTCACAGACTAGGTCCTTGGGAATGTTCTTGACTTTTTGAAATTCTGAACTGATTCTACTAGCCAGCATTCTTGTATTATTTCCTGACTCATTAGACCATCAGTTTGCTCTCCTTCCTCACCTGGCACATCAGACAGGCCCTTATGTTCCTCTTTCCAGTACTTCTTCTTCTTGTTGCCCTTCCTGCAGAGCAGGACTTAAGTGCTCTCAGTGGTGAATTTTTTCTTTGGAGCCAGTTCTGGGCTCTAGTCCTGCATAGAAAATTCCTCTTCCTTGCTGCTACCCATTCTTGAGGTGATAGACAAAAGATCCTCTTTCTACCACAGAACTGATGTACAGTTTCAGATGCTACCAGGTTTTGTTTGAGGTGGAACTCCACTTTATGGTCTGTCACACCTGAGCCACTCTACACTGAGGGGCCCTATTATTTCTACAACTTTTATTGGGGTCCCTCCTTATATTTCTGCTCTTCTGGCAGTGGTCTATCATAGGTGTGTTGTTTTTAGTTCCTTCTCACACCCCATTGGTTTTGTTGTTGGGGGGGGGCTTCCTAAAAGGAAATCATTTTCTCACAGCCTTTCACCTATTCAATGTGGGATCCTAGTTTTTTTGTGAGAGCAGGTAATATATGGTCTTAGAAGTTAACATTTTCCTAAACTAAAAGTTTATTTCTGATAGATACTTACCTTTCCTTGCATTTCCCACCTATTCTTCCCACTTTTAGTGTGGTTTGCATGATCTGATCAATTTCAAAGTAGTTAACAGCTGCAAGATTAGAGAGAGCACTTGGACAATAGATGGAGGATTGCTGCACATTAGTATGTACATTTCCCATGTTAGTATCTGTGAGAGCATTGAGGCTAGTGGTAAGCAAAACTTTGCTCCAATATAAGGCAGTATAAGTTGAAAGCTTTTTCTGAGCAGAGTATCAATCCACTAGAAATACATTTTCAGTTTAGTTTAGGAAAACATTAACTGTCATAAAATAGGAGGAGTGCAATCCTATAATATAAGTACATTCTACTATTTTCTTTGCAGTTTATATTGTTATCTTTAAAACTGTACTTGTATATTTGTGTTCAAGCTTCTTCATGTGATAAATACATCAAACAAGTATTTATTTCAGGTCATGGATCCATTAGGGATACTGGCTGATATTGTTGATGTAAGCTCTTTAAAGCCTTGGAGCCAAAGTAGACCCAGAAACCTGCATGATGCTAACAGTTTTGGGAATCAGGAAAAAATTCATCGGACCAGCCCATTTCCCTGTAGTGATTATATTAATAACAAAGTGATTTTGTGGTGAGTATTCTGCATGCAGAATGTGTAAATAAACCAAAAATATGTTTTGTTTTCCTAAGCTAAATTAGTAAAGAGCTTTTACGAGGTTCTTTCAAACTTCTATAAGTCTAGCAAATAGAGATGTAGGATTGCCACTAGAGTCCCACAGTGAATGCTCTTGGACTCTCAACTTTCTGTGTTTTCAATAGTCCTATAGGTAGCATTTGTTATACTTAAAACGAAAAAAAAAAACTTTAGTGGCAGTGAAAAACTTTGTTTACTATGTACACTACATGTTTACCTTTTGCAAATGGAAGTATGTTAATGTTGAGTGATAAAAAATGTTTACAATTTACACCTTTATGGTTCCTTAATCAGTGTTAAAGAAGTTAAGTGCACTTTCATACCCAGTTAAAAAATATTAGTAATGTACATAACATATTGCTTATTCTCGTCAAGTGCTAAAGTAGGATAATGTGCAAGAGGATAAAGTGAACAGTTTTTCCAACAAACATGAAAATATCTTCTGTTTTTAAGGTATTACTTGAAAGTGACTACTTGATTTCCTCTTTTCATTTATGATTTGTTTTGGTCCAACTAGCATGTTGTAAACAAATTATTGTAAGAATCTTTCTTGTATATCATTTAGTAAACTTTAATGTTTCACAAATTATTTTCAAGCAGAAAATAAAGAAAGCCATTGAATACTTTGTAATTAAAACTACTTGTTTGATGTCATTTGTTTCTAAAATATGTGTATCACACAAGAAAATTAAAAACATTTCATGTAATAAACAACAATTTGTTGTTTTTGTGGGATAATGTTTAACTTTGCACCAGTATAATGTATTTAGGAAAATGAAAAGGTTTACTATTCTTCAAACAAAACACCATATCCTTTTACAATTTTTATACATTAGACTTAATTTCACGTGATTCCCTTTTAAGAATCAAAGTTTGTCTAGTTCGATTTGAAATTAGAAAATGGCCATAACCTGAAATAACTCAAAACCAGAACTAGAAAGGCCAACTTTAGGTGACTGATGCTGCTGGTTGAACTACCCATCCTGAACTAGTCATCCTGGCGAGTTATTATTAAAATTTTGCTACAAGTCTTTTAAAACTTTTATAACTTTTTTTGAAAATGGCCATAACATCAAATAACTTGGAACCAGGACTGGAAAGGCCAACTTCAGGTGAGCGACGGCAAGTTATGATAATAACAATTATGCTACAGAAAGTCCTTTACAGCTTGTATTACTGTGATTTTTCTCTTAACATTGTAGACTAGATGTAAACATTGGTTTTATGCTACTTATGTTGTTTTACCTTAATTTTTTTTATGAATTTTACTAAATTTACTTTCATTTTAACTTTTTACTGGATTTTTGGTGCAGATAGACTAGCTGCTTTTTGCCATAAAACATCAAATCAACCAACCAACCAACATTTTACCATTTCTTCATTTCACTGAATTCTTTGACAGTTTTTTCATCATTAAAGCTACTGCTATTACTGAACCCAATGTTCACAATTTGCATTACTTTGCTTACATTATATGATTGCAAGCAGGCTTCGAACTTATTAACTGTTCTGTTTTGAAGAGAAAATCCTCCTTCACAGGACAGTGATGTGACAAGAGAAGTGAGAAGCAGATATGCTATTACAACAAGATCTGGAAGGACATTCATCATTTCAGGCACTGCCTCACATGTTGCTTACAAAGTCTTGAGAGAAGATTTAATGAACACTTTCAATTAAAAGTGTTTACCTTTCATTTGATCACATCATTTAAAAGTAGCAGCACTTTTACATCTTCACCCTCTTGAGATGTTGTCTTTGCTTTAACATCAAAGGAACTATACAAAAATTCAACTTCTTTCTGCCCTTAACTCTGTAAAGTAGATCTTTGAGCTTTAAAAATTTGATGATTTAAAACCCTATCCATGGCACTGAGGAGACATATGGATGTATCATTAAACCTTTAACAAAGGTTAGCTCCAGTCTGAGTCAAATACTCCTGAGACTCCTGCTTAAAACTTCCTTCTGTTCTGCCTCTAACTTTACATACTTTATTCTTCTCATCAATTTCTAAAGCATTGAGAGCCCTCTGCAGATGAGAACCTGCCTCAGTATTAAACTGATCCTGAGATACAGTAATGCTTTTAATGTATCGAAGAAAATAGGACACATCCAGATTATCTTTCTGAAATTAAGCACTCAACTTTGTGAGGAAAGCCAAAGAATCCATAAAAAAAAATTGGTACCAAATAGAAATTTTGCAGTCTTAACTGTCTTGATCAAGCCTATTGCCTCAGGACTGCCTGCTTGCATGGAATCTTGCTCAAGTGCAGCAACTAATGAATTGTCTTTTAGTGCACTATGGAGAGACAATAAGTGAAAGTAGATTGGTTGTTTGAGGGTGATCTTGACAAGTTATTTATCTTCTCTTCCAGTCCACTTCTTGCAGAGCCCTTAAGGTGTTGTACCTGACAGGAGAGTTGGGACAAAAGTGATATATTTGTTAAAGTTTAGTGTAATACTCTCTAAACTCTGTAATGGCATCACTTGCACTTGAAACTGTAAGTGCCAAGCTGTGACTTGGCCAGGATACATGCTTAAGTATATCTCGTATCTATTCCGACAACTTAGAATCACACTGGCCACCACCAAAGGAAAGGCATGTGGCCATGGTCAGTTCTATTCTTTTGGATTCCACAAGATACTTTTTAACAACCACAATTTACTTTGTCCTCCTCCTTTAATATGAACACAATTGATATCCACCATTTATAATTTGCAGTTTAATGAGTTTGGCATACACACCAAGCTACTTATTGACCTACATATAGATGCTTTCATCCACCAGTAAATGATTAATCATGAAGCAGTTGATTAACTTTTCAAACACTTCATTAACAGCTTCCACCAGGTGTGACTATGGACTTCTGTAAAAATCCACACTGCTTTCACCCTGGAATGGTATGGGTGTATTGCATTTCTTTAAAAAATCAAGAAAAGAAGAATATTTTAATGTGTTCTAATTATTTTAAGGTCTATCTATTAAATTAAATTTTTAGGCTGATCAACAAAGTGAAGTGCAAAAAAACGTTCCATGCACATTTTAAGATGACCAAGAATGCCCCTCCTCCTTTCCAAACAAAAGAAATTATAAGCCAACCTGAAAGAAAGAAGAACATTATCTTAAGAGTAGTGTGGCTGTATAAAACCTTTGCTAGCAACATTAGGAATAAAGTTATGAAAGTAATTTTCATGTCGTAAATCACAGATGTTTCTGTAAATCTATAGGCTAGAATTGAACAAAAAATGTAAACATAATGAAAATTCTGAAAAATTTTAATTTGTTTTAATTGAAAGAAACATCCTATAAGATGAGATCTAATAGGCTAGGAAATTTTGTCACTGCAAGTGAGATCATTAAATAATTAGTAATACAGTACTGTGGAAAAGTGGTAAGACAAAAAAGTATTTCGTCATTCTTTCCACTTTACGTGGCTAATTCTTCCATGCAATTAAATAATGTAAATGAGCCTAGGTGAGAATACTTATTATTTAGAATTCCTGTATACTTGTACCAAGGACATGTCATAAGGATTCTGCTTGAATGAACATACTGATCAAAGTTAGGGTCTGAGATAACTGTCGTGCAGTGTCTTACTATATAGAAAGAAGTTGTCAGGGATCTAGCATATGGTATCAGCATATGTTAGAAAGAAATTAGTTTAATAGAACTTTACAAATAAACCTTGATAAAATAAAAAAAAAACAGTGCTTAACATTATATGTTAAGTTTTGTTATGCCACATCTTAAAAAGCATAAAGAATTGTCAGTAGAGTTGAGCATTCACCTAAAAGCTACATGTGATGCTGGTTAGACTTTCTAACAAATTGCTGCAGAATTGAAGTACTCCCCAAATACCTTTATGTACACCCTAGACTGTGAGACTGAGACAGATAAATATGTAAATAGGAAAGGAAGAGGCAGAACACCTAACTCAACATTACTGGTGTTAAGTATCTTTGTTTATATAGCCTTCAGGGCAGAAGGAAGACTGCCACTGATCTCAAGCATGAGATAAATGACCACATATCAAATGACAGAAAAGTGTCCATATCTACAGTATCAAAAATGCTTGATGATAATGGAATATTTAGTCGGGTAACAGTTAAAGAAACCTTTACTTTGATACCCAAATATTGTCAAGAGACTGAATGTTGATAAAAAATATACAAGAATTGGATTGTTTATGATTGGAAAAGGGTGTTATGAACGGACGAGTTCTGGTTTGAAATATTTGGTTCAAAGGGTAGATAGTATGTTCGATGGTAGAAAGGTGAAATATACTCACCTCGATGCATAACACCTCCTGTCAAGCATGGGGAAGGCAATATAATGGTTTAGGAGTGTTTTTCTGCTGGGGCAACAGGAGCTATTTGCAAAATATATGGAATAATGGACCAGTGCAAGTATCATCAAATATTGATTTATCATTGTATACCCACTAGTTTGCATGTTACTGACAAAATATTCTACCTACCCAGAAGATAACTCCAAACACTCGCCAACCTGTGTTGAAATTACTTAGCTAGGATAGAAGCTTATGGAGTTGTTCCAATGGAGTAACACCCCCCCCCCTCGGTGCCCTGATCTCAACCCGATTGAGTGGATCTGAGATTAGATATATCAAAAACTTGAAAAATCAAAAGTTACTTCCAAAGAAACTTTATAAAAGTTTATTATAGACATCTGGCAGTAAATCCCAAAGGACACTATGATTACATATGTTGCTACAATGCCTGAAAGACTGTCTGCAGTTATTAAAGCAAAAGGGTGGCATATAAAGTATTAACTGTTTGCTGAACTAAAGCACTTCTACTGAATTCATATTGTACTGTGTATGAAGATTAATAAAATTTTGATATTTTGCCCATGATTTACCTTCCATTGTTTTTTGAAAGAAGCCTCAAATCTAATTTTTGACTTTCTACTAACACTTCTCCAAGGTACTGTACATGTATTTATCATCAAGCTGCAGTGGTTCTTACCATGGAGCCCCTGAGCAGTTGTAATAAGTCTCATACACAAGAAATGCAAGCACAGTAAATATGAGTGAGGTTTACTTGTAATTGGTTTAATGCTCATTAATAGCTTTCTACGTTATGCTTTACCTGAATGTAACTATCAAAAACTGTGACATGCACACGTTGACCTACCCAAGGTGAAAGGATTAATCGTGTGGTACTTCCACATGACTTTATTTTAGTGCAATTTATTGTCATTGATGAAACTTGTTAGAAGTTGATTGTAAATGGCTGTGTCAAACTGTATGCTGTTTAGTTCATTATGGTATAAAGTTTAAAGCAAAGTACTTATGCTTGTTTTGTGTATGGGGCATTTTGCAGTGTGTATTTAGTAAGTGTAGGGGCAGGCTCAAATATTCTGCATTCTGACAAATTCTTGTTCATACAGGACCAAGTAGAGTGGGTTAATTAGAACTCTAAGAAACTGGAGTTGTGCACAGTGCTACTATGTATCTAAGAACAACTAGTGGTTCAACACTACATTTCAAAATTTACTCGGATAGCACCTCTTCATTTTTCATCTATGCAAAGTACTCATTACATTTCTAATAGGAAATATAAATTTAATAATTTATATATTTTACAAAATTATACTTTGTATAACTGTATAATTATACAGTTTTCTGTGTGTGCCTATGGTTTGGGATTTAAGGCTTGCTTATGCTACCTGGCATATCCAACTGATTTGATTTGCAGTGAGGGCTTGCTGGCTTTCTGTGATGTAATGCTATGTAATATATATCATTCTGTGTATTTGTTTATAGTATTGTTATATTTACTATTTATACATTCAACTTAGTTTGATATCAATTTGTATATATGTAAACATTTAGTTTAGAAGTACTGGCAGATGTTTAACAAATTCCTGAGCCTGACAGTTCTAACAGAAATGTTTCTTAGTTAATATGTTTCAATTGATAATACAAGATATTTGTATGAACCAGCTGATTTATATTTCATGTCAGATAATTAGTAAGGAGATCCCAGCCACATGTATTATTATATATCTTGATTTATGATATATATATATATATTATTATTATTATTATTATTATTAATATAATAAATATTATATATTTTATAATAGGTATAATTCTGTTATATAATTTTGAGTACTAAATTGTATTTACACTGCATTTTGCTTACGAAAAACATTCAAACATATTAGGTGATGCAGTTGTTGTGAACTTGTATGTATTTGTTCAAGAAGAATATTTACAGTGCCAATAAGATTTTTTTAAATTAAATAAACACATAAGTTACAAACATTCTCATAAACTTAAGGACTTAGAAGAGAAAAGGTAGAAAAATGGTCAGAAGTAGAAAAACCCAACTCTTAGAGCCTTAATTGTTGATAGTAACAAGAAGTTTAGTCAATTTAGAATAAATGCAATTGCAACTGATCTGGTCATTGAAGAAATGCCTTATTTCAGAATTGTTTAATTGCAACCATTGTAACTCCTTACAGCCAAAACCCTAACTTGCAAAATTAATGATATGGTGGGTGGGGACAGTGGAGATTGAAATGTTCTTTCTTACTTTGTTATGGATACCCCTATTCATGAAGAAAAATAAATAAATGAGAAAAAAATGATAATTAGTTAATGGCCATGATTGGATGGCTTTTCAACACTCATCATCATCATAGTCCATTTCTGTACCTAGATTTTTCATTTTGCATTCATTGAGAAATTCTCAGGGCAGCTGTCTCCGTTTTTTTTTTTTATTATTCAAAAGAGATTAGAGGGGTTTGCTGGCTCACTCAAGTCAATAGGAATGTTATGCTCTGGAGACACTAAATGTGTTTTAATTCAAGGAGTGTTGGGGATATACCCATTGAAGTTACTCCAAATGCTACCCTGAATTCCTCAAGAGGAGTTATTGTTGAGAGGAGCTTAAAGAACATTTCCAAGTCAGAGATCCTCATTGGTTTTTTCCTTCAACAAGTTTCTGCAGTTTGTTAAATCTGCACTTGCAAAGCTGGATTATGCTACCTACTAATGTTCTGATTTTGACATTTGTCATCACCATATTCACTTGCCTCAGTCAAGGCAGGTTATCTGAACTGTAAGGTACAGCCATACATTTCCAACTCTCTCAGATGTTTCTAGTGTCAGCAGTTCAATCACTCAAAGACATTATGTCATGGATCTTTAACATATGCTCCTTGTGGTGGCAAAGACCACGACACCTACAAGTGTGAACTGTAACCACACTGCATTAACTGTAGTAGTTCACACCTCTCTTACTCTCATTTTTGTATTCTAAGTGGATGGAGGAGAAAGAGGTGCAATGTTTGAAAACTAAACTATTTCCTACCCAGAGGCTTAGAAGTTATTGTTCCCCACTTCTACAGTGAGAGTGCAGACAGACCTTTCTGTGTCTCCAGCAAAGTCTTGTGCAAAGCATCTGAAGAGCCTTTTGCCCTCCATGGTCAAAAGAGTTGAAGAGTCCACGTCTCTTCCCATCTCTGTCCTCACCACTTCTTCTGGTGGCTCCCCAGGTCCACTTCCTTGGGCTCCAAGTTTGGGCATTTCCTTGGGTCTATTTACTTCTCTGGCCTCGAGATCCAGAACAATTATTTGTTCACTCTCTTAATTGCTGGAATCTTCATCAACAGACAAGAAACCCACCTATTCAACCCAGGGCAGAATCCATGGAGGTTGAAAACAGAAGGGCTTTCAATCCAATTCTCCTTCACCTAAATAAAAATGGCCATTTTAATAAAATGGAATTGTCTAGGTTTTTATTTGAATATATTTAACATTTAAGGATTTAATTGATTCTTATCCTGTGTCTCTCTCCTTACAGGAAACATTTCTGAAACCTGCTGATGTAGTCAACTTTCAGTAGTTTTCATTGTACAGAAATGGCAGGTTATGTGATGGACGAGTGCATGGAGTGGTGGCACTAATGGTCATTCAACATGTGCCTGCCCTGACTTTGCCACTTTATGCACCCTTGGTGGTTGTAACCACCCCTTTTTCCTTGAGTCATACCATAACTGTTTGTTCTCTCTACCTATCTCCTGAAGAGACCTGTGATCAGTCAGACCATGATGTCCTCATTAAACAGTTACCGTCTCCTTTTTTTAATCCTGAGGGATTTTAATGGACATAATCCATTCTGGAATGGTGGTGATATTGATCAGAAGGGCCGTTCCTTAGACCACATGCTCTCAGATCGCAACCTTTCTCTCCTCAGCACTAGTTCTTACACTTATTTTCATGCACCTAGTCAGTGTTTTAGTGCTGTTGATCTCTGTCTGCTCCCATTTACTTTTCTCTTACTTTTTATGGAAGGTTGGTGACCCATGAGGCAGTGATCATTTTCCTATAATTTTGAGAGAGACTGGCTGTGGTCAGTGCCACAAGATCCATGTGCCTTGATGGAAGCTAGACCAGACCAACTGGCACTCTTTCACTGCTCACAGAACTTGATCCTGCTATCATCTGTAAGCCATCAATAGATAACTGTTTGGCAGCAGTGATTAACTTTATTGTCCAAGCAGTTGTTCAGTGTATTCCTTGAACCTTAGAATTTTTTGCATGGTATCCTTATTTGTGGTGGAATCCTGCTTGCCACATGACACGGAAGGCTGAATAACAGGCCTGGGATACCTTTCATAGGTATCCCACACTTTTAAACTTCATTGCTTTTCAGCGGGCACGTGCACATTAGATAAGATATCAAAGCAAGAATGAATCTTGAATTAAGTACACAACTAGTATCTTTTCTACCACCAGTTCCAAAGTCATATTGGACAAGATTTGGAAAGTCAGTAGGAAGCATACTCTGCCCCCTTTCAATCTTGCTCTCAGATAGCCAGGAAGTTGCTGATGCCAATACTCTCAGTGAAAGCTTTTCTCGTGCATCTAACACTTCTGCTTCATCCCCCACCTTCTTAGCTATCAAGATTTGGACAGAACGATTGCCTCTTTCCTTTCGGGCTGATTGTCTCTATATCTATTACTGCTTCTTCACACTGATGGAACTCAAACTTGCTCTTCATCAGTCTAGCAGCACATCAGTCAGATCTGATTACATTCACTACAAGATGCTGCGCCATTGCTTTCCTGCATTCCTTGATATTCTTCTGGTTGATTTTAAATGGACCTAGCAAGAGAATGTTTTTCTTGGTACTCGGAACCAGACTACTGTCCTCCATTTTCCTAAGCCTGGGAAGGATCCCAAGATTTCTACAAACTACCATCTAATTGCTTTGACAAGCTGTCTTTGTAAGATCTTAGATAGGGTTATTAATGTTCATCTTGTTTGGTTCCTTGAATCAAACAACCTATTCTCGCCCACCCAGTGTAGGTTTTTATGACAGTGCTCCACTGTAGACCACCTGATTTGACTTGAAATGCCAATCAGGGAAGCCTTTGTCAAGCGACAACATCTTGTTTTTGTTTTTTTTACTTTGAGAAGGCTTATGATACTATGTGAAGGTATGACATTTTGCAAGACCTCCACTCATATGGGTTGCATGGCCATTTGCCCATTTTTATCAAAAATGTTTTAATGGACCAGCAGTTACAAGTTTGTGTGGGTTTAACACTTTTCCATTCTTACCTGCAGGAACTTGGAGTCCCTCAGGATTGTGTCTTGAGTGTCACATTTTTATTATAAAGATTAATGTAATTACTGGACAATTCCATTCTACAGTTGCAGATGGACTCTTATCTCGATGACTTCCACATTTTGTGTCAGTCATTGAGCATAAGGTTTATTGAGTGACAGTTAAAGACTGCCCTCAATCTTTTACTGAAGTGGACTACAGCAAATGGTGTTACAATTTCTCTCACTAAAACTGTTTGCATGCACTTTTGACACCAACAGGTATTAATCCTAATCCCGAGTTGAAGTTGTGCTCCCTGTGGTCCTGAAGGCAATTTCTTGGGGCTTATATTTGACCATAAGCTGACTTTCATTCCACACATTCTGCAGCTACACAAGAAGTTTACAAGGTTACAGAACATCTTCTGTATTCACTTTACCACCTTTTGGGGAGTGGATCAATTTTCTATGCTAAAATGTCTAGATGTCTAGGATGTCTAGATAAAAATTTCATACCAGAGGAAATTCAGGATTCAATTTAAGTATTTTTTTGTAAGTTTATAAATTTAAGAACTTAATAATATATTACTAAAATATGGACTATTAACTATTTTTTTACTATATCTATTCATATGCCATGATAACATATAACTTGTTAAAACATTGTGAGAGGCACAGACAAATGATGCCTGTATCGAGAGAGTTAAATAAAGATACATCTGCATGAGTTTACAGGGATCGAAATATTACATTTCTGCTTTCTGGAAGAATTTAACTTTGCTTGAGAAATTTCATCTTTTAGTTTGGTTTTCATGATCACGAATTCATGGGTCCCTCCATATGTTTTTTGTTATAATCAATGAAAGTGAACATATTGCATGGATTAAATAAATAAAGAATTCAAGAGGATATGAAACTATATCTGAAGGAATGTAATCTTTCTGGTAGCTGTTCCTTAGGTGAATGTATTTTGTTTCATAATTTTTACCTCTAGTTTGTATGTCTGTCTATGTAACTTTTTTCAAGTGGAATAGAATTTACCAGTCTATCACATAAAGCATAGCTTAAACCTATCATTCCCCAACTATGCTCTCAGAGAAAAGGTGATATCATTCTCATCCTAATTCATTACAAAAATAAAAATAGTGAATGAAATTTTTTTAATGATCATTCCTTAAAGTATGTAGTTCTGGAAAAATAAAATATTTAATTTGAATTTCTTTTCTTCTCTTTCTCTCTCAGTTGTGTGTTTTACATCAAATACTTATCTGATTTCCTTGTTTCTACAATGAATTCTGAGGTTCATGTATGACTTTGGGTGTCATACCTCTAGACTTGTATCACTATTTTTGCAGGCTGCAGGTTGGGAAGATCCATCATTGGATTTCTTTGCTATTATACATCGTGAGATTGATTGTTGTAAGGGTCAGTTGTCTTCTGAACTTGGCTCACTAATCATCCTAAACAAGCTGAACCTATTTGTGTTAGTTGACAATTTGATAGGTGTTTTACTACAGTATTGGCTAGGAATAATATTGGAATTTTCTTTGTGATTTTTTAGGTATATTATCCTTTATCTAGTTACCAGTTTTTCTGATTCTATGTAACCTTCATGTTGGCTCATCTATCATTTTCAGTTCTTGTTTTACTTTCACTGTAGTTGGGATTTTGTATGGGTCTCAATGTGACCTTGTTCTGGGTACATTTGCAGCCTCTTTCTTCTCAGGATTTCTGTGCTTTTTTTTGGTATGTTTTTTATCATGTGTCAAAGACTTTGGAATCTTGTGTGTGTAATCTATGTGTCAACACTCAACCCATTCTCCTTTGCTTGTGTTAATTATTATTTATTTCACCTAATCCAACCTTAGCTGATATAAAAAAAAATTCCTGCCTTTACATTTCTGTCTATTGGTTGTCTATTTCTGTATTACTTTTATAATAATAAATAAAGAGCATGCATGTAAAGCAAGAACAAATTCTGATATGGATCTTTCTATCTTTCTGGGTACTGATTGTCTATGACATTTAACCCATTGTTTTTATACTAATAGTAGTACTGCACTAATTAATTTTTATTTAATTAAATAATGCACCTAAGAACACAAAATAATAATGTGCTAAAAGCAGACAGTGTCTCATAACTATTACAGTTTTTCTGACTTTCTAACTACCTGACAAGACCATTAAAACTTCATATAATCTCATCAATGTATGTCTTGTGGAATCAAGTTTGAACTGAAAGTGAAGTTCACAGATTATTTTACATAAAACAACAACATATGTAATTTGATAGATGAAAAACCTTGACTTTCTGTTGGTTTTAAATAATACCGTATTGAGTATCAAACAGAGAACTACTGGCAATTTCTGAAGGATAGGATGTGACAGGTGGGCATTGCAGGAGGGGTTTGGTTGTCTATTTCATGGTTATAATTGAAAGCTATGAAAGATATGCTTTGCCTTAGTGATAATGATATTATAATAAGCAATTTACATTAACTTTCATACTTGTTAGATGGGTTGCAAATAAATTAGAAAGAGGGGGTGTCAAGAGAGCAAATGTCAAAATTCTCACACTATGGGAAATTATAGATTTTTTTAAAGATTGCATTGTAAAAGAAAGAACTTTCAACTTTTATACTATTAAGAAATGAATTATTAGCTTTTTTTCTTTATTGGTATATATGAAAAGAAAATAGTTTAATTAAATTTTGAATGTAACTCACCGAAAACCTTGTGACGTGCACAGAAAAAGATACTTGTGGAGATAGGGTTAATACCAGTACTGTTTCTCTTTGTCTTTTTCATGTTTTGGTGATAATGCATTTTTCTATTTGTGTTCCTAAACTTTGGTACAATTTCTCCATATTGAGCTGCAGTGAGCAAAGTCTGTCATGTTTTTAAAAAGTCTTTTGAAGTCATATCTCTGGCTTTAGACTAATTTAGAGACTGGTCAGCAATAGGCACTTTGAGTGGCTAATAATGGCTAGAGAAGTACTGTATATGAAATTATTATAATTATCATACCATGCCAATATTGCAATACCATATCAAGATAGTTCTGCTAAGACTTGCAACACATCATATATACATCTTTATATATATATTTTACTGTTTGTTTTTGCAGGATCTTCTCCACTGAATAAATGGCTGAACATGTAAGTAATGGTGCAGGTTATTCCAATGCAGAGTAAGACACACTCAAGTCAGGTGATGAGAAACCAAAAAATGAGGTATCTTTTACAACATTTCTGATATCTGTAATAGCAAGACAGAGTCTAATGAGGTTTGCTTTCTCCCCAAGCATCTTTGGCATGCAGCACACATACACTTGATTTGGTACTAACTAGTGATGTTTAAAATTCTTTGAACAGTGATACATTTAAAAAGTCTCATGATCAGCATTTGCGAAGGCCCATGTTCTTTGAAAAGAATGGAGCCTCAGCAATATGATAGCTGACCTTATACAACAAAAAGTGGGTGAACATTTGTTGTTCCATGCACTATGTGGTGGAAGTTGATATATTTAGTCATGTGAAAAGTGCATTCAGATTAAATAGATAGCATTGGGATGTGTATTCTTACTTAAATACCATTTGAAACAGATGAATCAGTACATGTTCTGACACTTAATGTTTCAGAGTGTTATTTGCAAAAAAAAATGAACTTGCTCCTAACCTGACGATGATCGATAACAACACGAGAAACTGCTGACGTGTTGAAAATTTCTTGTAAGGCAGTTTCACTACATTTTAATAAGTTAAGAATGGTGAACAGATACAATATTTGGATACCACACAAACTGACTGAAAAAATTTACTCGGTAGAAGTTGGGCCTGCGATCACTTATTGACACATAATGAGATTGAACCTTTTCTTTTTTTAAAAAAGAGGTTAGTAACAGGTGATGAAAAGTGAATTGTTAATAACAATGTTCAGTAAAGAAGGCATTGGACAAGACAAGGCAATTTACCACTATGCATTTCCAAAGCTAGCTTGTGCTCAAATAAGGTAATATCTGTGCAGTAGGATTGTCAGACAATCAGACTATTAACACTGATAAATATTGTTGGCAACTTGACCAGTTAAGGGCAGCATTGGAAGAAACACATCCTTCACTAGCCTATAGAAAGTTAATCAAAGAATACATAATCATCATATACCACCTGTAGCCCACATTTGATTTACTTTAAAGTGAAACTAAGGTCTGTATGAGACTATTACAGACGTTGTATATTTGACCAAAGTTAAAGATCCTTATGGTAAACCACTTCAGACTTGCAAGCCACATGTTAATGCTTTAATTTCAGGAATTAAGAAGTGCTTTTGAAGCTGCCTTTGCCAACGAGGATCACATTCTCACAGCTGATTTTCACCCATTTATTAAACTGATTTGGATTAACCTGAATGATAGGAAAGAAAATATAAAAAAATTATGATTAAAATATTTCAGAGAAGATGGAAAGCAGTGGTGATGAAGGTTCAGTAAGTGATTTTTCTTCATTTTTGAGCATCAGAGGAGACTAAGAAGAAGAGTTTGTTGTGTGCTTTAAATAACAGGCAAAATCTGCAAGTAATTTGTCCCAAATTAGCAATCATCAACTATGTTTTCTAAGTGCAGAACTGTCTCCTTCTAAAGATATACAATCATGCATGTTCCTATCACCAGCTTTTAAAATTCTTAATTTACTTTAATATGCCCATTCCATCTAGAGCACTTGTAGAGTGCTTTTTTAAACAAGGAAAGTTATTTTAAAGTCATAAAGAGATGTTTAATGGATAACAGTTTCAAGAAATTGATGCTACTAAAGTTAGGTAACAAAACAATAATAAAATTGAACAACTAATAAGGGACAAAATGTCTTCTAATATTAAAGATGTACTACTTCATACGAGCTTATTAACTCATTTGTTATTATTACTTTCATCATATATTTTTGTTACTTGTTATTTAAGTGCTACCACTGAATGTATCGAAGGCTCTATAGTTGTTAGCTGTATTTCTATAATCACTTGCAAATATATTGCTATGCTGTTCTGAGAAGTTTGTATTATATTATTATATCAGTAAAACATTACCTTTTACCAATAGGTTTGTTTTTCATTCTTTCATTATCTATTGACAAAATAAGTTGTATATATACTTTAAAAAAAAAAAGTTTCAAAAGTGGTGGTTGCCAGTGTATTCATAAACATATAGTGACAAAGTACTACCAGTATAGTTTCTTTGCTGTAGCAGTAGTTACAGTAGAATTCCATGGAAGAGGTATCACACATGGCTGTGATAAAAATCACCTAAACATAGTGAATAAGTGTAAATAAGTAAAATGTTTATTGGGTTACCTTTTATTTAGATACAGAAATAGAAGGAGGATTATCGGTCATTTTTGAATATGTAAATAAAACATAAACAAATATGTTATTAAAACTAATCCAACTGCTTGTTATCTTGCTATTTTTAAAATTATTTCTACTGGCTAATCCAACCCAATGAAGTTCATGACCCCAAGGCGACCATCAGAGGTTCTTTACTGTAACTTTTAATATGTTTTGTGTATCTTCATGAAGTTTGGCAAGCTTTTGGTAAATATTACAAGTCTTTTGTATGCAAAATATTTGATTTTTTTAAATCAAGTATTTTTTATTAAAAATTTATTCATGAATGTATGAAATCAAAGTGTTGACTGCTCTGAGTACAAAGTTGTTTTTGTGTTAAGTTTAAACACACTTTTCTTCCACTGAAAATTTTCAAATTTCATTCAAATAACCTCAGAAGCCTTAATAAATGTAAGGTATTGTTTTCTGTAAAACTGTGTATTCTATCTGTTATTTTCTCTGCCCTAACTTTATACCCATTTGGTCAACTTGATTAACCTCATAACCATCGTACACAAAAAATGAAATGAAATTGCCCATTTTTCTTTCTATGACTGCAAATTGAAACATGAAATTGTAATTATTTATTCTATATAACAAGGTTAATAACATTATACATCTGTTTATACTTAATTTTATTGTCCTTTAGAATGTATTTAACTCTAGCTCTGAGCTCAATCGAATTGGCCAAGTTCATGACTCTAAATTGACCTTTATAGTTTTAATACTATAATTTCTGATATGTTCTTTGTATCTGCATGAAATTTTGCAAGGTATTTCAGTAAGCATTTCAAATCTTTTGACAAAAAATCAACATTTTTAATGAAGTATTTTCAAAATTTCTTCACGAATGCATGGAGTCAAAGCATTGATTGGCTCAAATACAAAGGGATTTTTTCATATTTGAGTCAGAAGTACTTTTCTTCATCTGAAGATTGTCATATTTCTCTTTTGTAACCTGTGAAATCTCCTAAATAAATTTTTTCAATAAAACTTTCATCTCTTATTTCTACTATCCTAATGCTAGGCCAGTATGACTAGAAACAAAATACGAAATAAATCAAAATTACCATTGTTTTCACTCTAGAATGGCTTTGAATTGTAACAGGATATAACATTTCTTTATCCCAAACAGCTTAACTCTTGTCACAGTGGACATCTATTTTACTTAACTTTTATTGTTTTATTATCCTTTGAACCATGTGTAACTGACAGGGCTGCCAAACAAGTTATTAATCACTTGGAGGATGTGTATCTCACATTACCTTGTCAAATTACACAAGGCATGGGCTTCTTGTGAGATTCTGATGAGAATACATCATGAAAATGTTACCTAATCTAACCTTATGTAACAAACTAAATTTCAGATTTATATATTTTAGTTACTTTTATAATAATAAAGGATACACATGACGAAGTAAAAAATAAGAAATATACTGGTTCTGATCTTTTGCTTGTTGGTTGACTGGTTATGAAATTTATCCTAATTTTTTATACTAATGATAATACTACACAAAATAATTTTTTTATTAAATTAAATAATGCACCTGAGAATATAGAATAATAACATGCACAAAGCAAATTATTTTCTTTGATTGTCATTAATTTACTTAGTTTTTTAACTGTGCAATAAGAGCCTTTAAAGCTTCAGCTAAACTTCGTGAAGTGAATACCATGAGAGAAAGTTTTAAACTGTAGGCAAAATAGACAATGCTCCATACAAAAAACAACATAATATGTCAGAAATATTGGTAATTTGTGAAAGAGAGGATGTGATGTGTGGGTGTGGCAAGTTGGTGTGAATTTCAAGCTAATGGCTCCATAAATGTATATACTATAATTATGTATGGACTTCTTGGAGGAAAACCTAGAGAGTAAATATCACAATTCTTGTACAAGAGTAGATTGGAGCATTTTTTCAGATATTTCCTTATAAAATTAAGAACTTAAAACTTGCATTAAAATCTGGCTTGTTAACTGTGTTTTATTGCAAAGTTTATTTGTGTATGATGATAATAAAGTAATTAAATTTTGAGGATAACTTAAATGGTTGTGATATACATACTTTGACTTGACTGTAGTGAGGGGGTTAGAGGCTTTTTAGTTTTGATAAGGGTTAGTTATCAGTGACTGTAAATATGAATATTAAATAGACTTTATGAGTAGAATTCAGGTTGCATGTTTACATTCTTATTGTACATCTATCACTGCTACCTTTTTATTGTTTATAATGTGGTCTCGCATCAGAGGATACATGAGAACTTACTGTTATTATAATAAATTGGCAAATAACACTTTTTAAGCATAATGAAATTTTATTTTGGGTGTGAACATATTCTCTCAATATCAATGATATCAGAACAAATTTCTAAATGTTGCTGAATAAACTGTTAAAAAAAAAGCATTTAGAACCTGAAGTAAGAGAATAAGCTATCTGAGGCAGCTTCAGTTGACATGAGTTTAGGACTTCTACTCAGTGTTATATATCACATGAATAATGAACAGACCCTTGATTCTATTTTGTTGGTTATCCTAATCTTGTGACTTTCATTAGTGCTAAATCAATATTAGCACTTTGAGTTTCTAATTCATAAGAAGCTATAGACTTTGTACTTGGACATCACAAACATCTAATTTGAAACAAGGATGCATTTAATATACTATGTGACACAAAAATTTACATTTAGGAGTTTTGTTTTAATAATTACTTTTAAATTAAGAAATCAGCTAATTTATAATACTGAAATTTGAATTATAATCTATGTATTATGTGATGTCAAATTTATTGGCATACATTCATAAAATAGATCAATAAAATTTTGAATGTAAATTTATAAACGTGATGATGTGCCATTTTACTCCTGACCAAAGGAATAGTTGTAGCAAAAGGGTTAAACACTCGTGTATGTGGTGATAGTCGGTTCTTTGAATTTCATCTTACCACTAACCTGGTAACAAGAAAGTTATTAAGATTGAGTTTTCTGAATGACAGTTTTGTTACCATTCAGGTTTATCTTCTTTAAACATGGAATCTTGGTTCCTCTTGAAAAATGATGATGAATGAATGTGCCAATATTCTTTACATTTATATTGTAAAAATCTAAACCATGTTTGACCAATTTTATTTTTTCTTTGTCAACAGTGTGTCCTTCTTGCACCACTGTTTCCCTGTCATTCAAAGAAAATATCTTCTTTAGTTTACCATTGCTACAGGGTTAACATTTATTCAATGTATAGTTTTCATTTTCTACACTAAAATGACATGATTTTATGAAATCTTTATAGGTTGAATTTGTTTTGTCATGTTTGTGAACAACTTTGTATTCTCATGGTACATACATAAACAGATGGAATGTGAAATTTCATTCATTTAAGAGTATGTGCTTTAGCCTTAGGTAGTCAAATTATGATAGTTTCAAAGGTGCTTCTTTTTGGCCAGAATATAATATGCTTCACCTTCTTACATTTCTGTGCGTGTTTTTTTTTTTTCATCAAGTCTGTCTTTTCTGGAGCATGTCATGATATATACCCCAATTGTAGTAGGCAATGACCTTCTTCATGACTTTTAGCAAGGCACTGTCTTGAGGCTTTTATTCTTGTTGGGTTCTCACCATGAATGGCAAACCAAGTGACCAGGCTAGCTGAATAGCAACAACATATTATTTGGGCTATAAGAAAAAAATGTGTTTTTTACTGCTAGATTGTGGTGTGGCAGATGATGAATGGATGGATGCTGCTTTTACCCAGACTGTGATGTGGCAGAGGATGAATGGAATGATGCTGGTTTTATCCAGATTGTGATGTGGCAGATGATAAATAGAAGGATACTGGTTTTGTCCAGATTGTGATGTGGAAAATGGTGAATGGAAGGATGCTAGCTTTATCCAGACTGTAATGTGGCAGATGGTGAATGGAAGGATGCTGGTTTTAACCAGACTGTAATATGGTGAATGGAAGGATGCTGGTTTAGGTTCTGATAATGAGCTTCATAGTGATACTGATTGCACTGTTTCTAGATTGTTTCTTTTTTCTCCATAACTTTACTGATTCTGGACCTCTCTGCTTGTTACTTTATTTCTCATTTATGGTATTTGCTTTTATGTGCTGTTTTCTTTTACATTCTTCATCATTGGCTAGAAACTGAATAATTTTTCTTCCTATCTGCAAATGAAAAGGATAAATAGAATAGTTTCTGAAAGGTCCTTATGCATTATGTGTGGCTCATGAGTATTTAACATCCATAAACAATTAATTAATTATTATCAAAATAATTGATTTCAAAAATCTTAATTGTAATTATGATAACTTTTGTTGAAATGTCTTTGCAAGTTTAACTGAAGAAAAAAGTTATTAATGTAGTTATAAAAACAATTATAAGGAATTTTGTTAGAGGTGTTACAAATTTGTACTGACATGAATGGAAGCACTGAGGTAAGATATATATACACACACACACACCTAATTATCACAGTGTTTTATCCTATCTGCTGATAAATGTACATGAAAATTACAATATTTTTTTTTATGACTGCAGGATGTAAATATTCACCATTTCAGTTAGATTGCATTTAGTGCTAATATGGAGCTCTCCACCACTCGTAGTGTTTAGTGAGGTTAGATAGTTTGCTTTTAAAATGGGTATGACACTAAAGGGAATGCTGCAATTCAAAATCATCTTTTGTACCTCCATTTTAATGAAATAAGCCATATGTATCTATGACAAAAATAGTATGTGTTTCATGCATGTGAAACTTTTTAAACTTCATTAAACTATGAAAAAATGAAACTAGAAGTAAGGAAGTGTGGATGACCTCACTATTTGAAAAAAAAGTATTTGGGGAATGGATCTTTCATCTCTCAGAACCCATCTCAGAATTGTTTTGTTATAGTTTTGTATGAATATTAACATTTGTTTATAAGCACTTAAAGTGTTAATTTTATTACCCTGTTGAGTGGGGACTTGGAAACAGCCTTAAAGAGTTTCAGTACTTGCCATTGACACCCAAGTTTTGAAAATGTCACTAAATAAATCAATTAGTGTGTCATTTTTGATCAAACCATCCACCTGAGTGTCTTTTATATTGTGGGTATTTGTTAGTTATCATGGGTTGTGGAGCAAGTTTAACTTTGAGACACCCTGTATATGGCCATCAGATCCACTCAAAACTTTATATACCTGACTTCATACATAAGTAGTCTGGGTTGGTCACTGTTTTAAGTACTTTATATACACAGCACTGTCTTTGTATTTTATGAAATTTATGCATTCAAATAAAAAACCTACAACTAAAAAGAGGTTTTATGTGTGAAATGTGAATATTGTCCTTCTCCTGCTGTGTATGTGTGTGTATTCTTTTGAAGAATTGTGACTTGTGAGGAAAGCTAACAATGGACTGATGATAGGCCAGTAACAACTATAGCTTGAAAATATTTTTATAAATGTGTATCAAGGGATGCGTATACACGTGTTATATGTGTATGTGAGCAACGTTATAAACTTCTGTATATACACCTACTGCACAAATATGTATGTAACACACTGTATACAGTTTTTAAATTTTTTTCATTAAACACTTATTTGATTCATGTATTTCTTTATCCTTACCCATGTATGCTGTATTTGCTGTCTTTTAGGGAAGGAGATTTATCATGTCTAAATGTTCAGGCTATTGTGAATTCAACAAACGAGACATTCACTGATAAAAATCCTTTAAGTGAGAGAATATTACAAAGAGCTGGTCCCCAACTTAAACAAGATTTGTATACAAATATTAAAGGTGAGAATAAATGCTTGCTTTATAATACAAAATATGTAACAGTTAACAACTTCTTTTAACGGTGAAAGTTATGGTCAGTAGTTAAATCAATTCTTATGAACCTTATAAAATAAAGATGGAAATTAATGAAGCTCAGATATGGCTTATGTACTGAATTAAATGGCTTTTGAAGCACATCCTCTAGCATACAGTTGCCATCACCTCCATTTCTTCCTTCACTTGCCATTTGGAAAAGCAAGGCTATCTGTTGCTGTTGATCATCCAGGATGTGCTCTGACATCATCAGCACACAGATATGAAAGTCTGTTCATGAAAATATGTATTTGATAATTTGTTAAATAATATTTGAAAGTATTAAACCTTCACACTGTTGACAGAAATATAAAATTTTAAATGTAATTACTGCTTGTGAAATGAATGCTTACTGAATTATGGACTGTGATTGTTGGTGGGCTGAGATCAAAGCCTGTCTGTGGGGTGCAAGGGAAGTTGTGCTTTTTTTTTACAGATTACAGTCAATATATTATCTTCATATGAAATGTATTGTTAAAACACATGTTGGCAGTGCTGTCATGATAATTTACCAGTTTCATCCTATTTGTTTCATATTTAATCACAATATATGATTCAGTGATTATATAGAATTTAGAAGTCACTTAAAAACTTTATTCAAATGTTTTACTTTACACTGTTTGTATTATACTCTGTGAGTATATCTATAAGTTATAGTACTAGTATAATACCATGCACAAAATTAAGTAAATTGATTTGAAAATTCCACAAATACTCCCAAATCAAAACACCACAAAATAATTTTGTAGGTCTATGCATGTAAAATTACTGTTTTCAAAAATATATATCAGTAACCTTAAGATGAGAAAATTTATGAATATACCCTCTTATTTAAACTGAGCTGATGTTTTAAATTTACAACAAAGGTTGGAGGAGAACAATCTGAAAAACAGTGAGTAATTGAGTAAAACTTTAAAGTTAGGAATTGAAACTGTGAAAAATTAAGAAATATAAAAACAACTGTAATACAAGTATTTTTGTTAAATTCTTTTTTGTAATATATCAAGTGAAATGCCTTCATTTGTCTGTACAAGTACCGTTAAGCAGTTAGAAGTGAGGCCATTGAAGTTTTGAGTATCACTTTCAGCTGATAGAACTGGTGCTTTTTATAACATTTGGTTTCATAGTTTATATCATTTAAGTTTAGGAAAAACTGTCATCAATGTAACCATAAAATTTAATGATCAAATTTTATATTTTAATTAGCATATAAAACATTTGATATCTTTCTATGTCTGTAGTTTTGCTGTAAGGTGGTGTTATGTATTTGTTAAGATAATATATGCACAATTCTGGTCATTTTTATGCCAAGAACACTGACAGGTTGACAACCCAGTAACATCTCATATCTAAATATAATTATAATTATTAACAGTTAAATCAAAAATAAATTATGTATTTTATTCATAAAATACTTGAAATAACAAATGCTTTCATAGTAGAAAATGTAAACATATTATTTAGACTACAATTTGTTTTTCAATAAAAGTTGTGCATACAACATTGTAAAAACATTTTCCTACTTTATAAATTTTCAAAAGCATAAACCATGCAAAAAGATACTTCAAATAATGTTCAATATTTCAAAACATGTAAACTGCTGTTTGATTTTTTATAAATTGCTTGTTTTATATATATATTCACCATTAATGTCTAACAGTGCCACAACATTGTCACCATATATAATGCAATACATTGTGGGTTTTACTAATGCACAGCTATTCAGCAGTATTGTAGAAACATCATGCGTTAGCTGGGTACCCTGGTCGAGACGAGATGAGGTCTCCCATGGGTGTGCCCCTTTGGGGACTGTTTGAAAGACGTTCCTCAAGGTTTAATATTTGCACTGGTCCCACCACCATTGCACTGTGATATTCTAGTCATTCTCTGTGTGAAGATGAGGGATCATCTTGGAAGCTAAAATTTCCCTTCTTGAAAATGAAATGTGTTTCCAATGGATAAATTTTTAAATGAGGAATATGTTAATTTTCAGTGTTTGCTGTATTTGACCATATATATTGACTAGCACATTCCATTGCTGTCTTTATTTTTTGTCATTTAGGCTGTAGGACAGGAGATGCCAAGTTGACTAAGGGATACAACCTTCCTGCTCGATATGTAATCCATACTGTTGGTCCAAAGTTTAATGTTAAATACCAGACTGCTGCAGAAAGTGCATTGTTTTCATGTTACTTCAAAGTTTTACAACTTGTAAAGTAAGTTCTATATAATTTACAAGTTATAACTCTTGAATTAGAGGCTTCATAAATAGTTAAGATACTTCAATGGTGGTTTAACAAGAAAACCACAGAAATATATATGTAAAAACAGCTCGTTTTGGTTGATGAAATATTTTACAATGAGGAGCGAACAACGTTTCGACCTTCTTTGGTCATCGTCAGGTTCACGATGAACCTAAGTGCCACAACCATCGTCAGGTTCACGATGACCAAAGAAGGTCGAAACGTTGTTCGCTCCTCATCGTAAAATATTTTATCAACCCAAACGAGCTGTTTTTACATATATATTTCTCTACAAGTGGGTTTTCTCGACATCACTGAAGAAAACCACAGGTTTATTTGATACCCAAACAGACTTGTATTTAGTACAATATGCAGCATGTAGTTGGCAATGAATCCAGGATTATTAACTTTAAAATAATCAGAGCATTACTTTTCTAGCCTTATCTGCTGACCCTAAACACAATGGTCAGTATCTATTCTATTCTCAGGAAAGTAAATGTTCAAGCTGTAAGTCTGTGTACCTGCTTTTTAGATCAAAAGTCACTCACTCACTTCGACTCAACTAAACTCTGTGTAGAACAGTCTTCTTTTCACTCCTGCTGTGCTCTGTATAATCAAAAACACCTTGAGTGTAGAAAAAAAGTGGAGCTAAAAAGGATTGAGTATGTAATTTAGCAGAATTAAATAAAACTTGATGGCCAAACTAGCAGCTTCAGCTACAGTATTAATAAGAATCCATTCATTACTTACCCAGGCTACATTTTTTGTTCAACAGCTACCAGTTTGGCTGCCTATTTTAATTTCATTCCTTGAAGTTGCATGCTCAATTTTTTTTTCTTCAAACTAAGGTGTTTTTGATTACATATCGTTATTTTTTTTGTCAATACACATTAACAAACCACAGCAAGTAAGAAAGTGGCATTATTAGTAACCCACATTAGCTTTAGGATCACAACCTTGTTATTTGGAACAGACCTTTATTTTCATAATTATGAGAAACCCAGACCTTTACTTTACAGATCTAACCAGACTTTTTTAAAACGTGGTAGTAATGTTTTCCTCCCTAAAGCAATATTAGTATCTTTCTTTATAGTAATGCCATGGAATTTAGATTAACAGTTTCTTGTCGTTACCCCTATATCAAGCATCATTATTTATGCTAATTGCTTAAGCTTTAGGCTTATATCACATGATGCGAAACACTCTTTTGTTAATATAATTTAATACAGTTTATGTAGAAAAGTTGACAGTCAGTATGATTCTTTTAAAAACTTGAGTTAGAAACTGCTAATCTAGTTTGGTAGGTCTAACCAATACTTATGTATCTGCATTTCCTTTTATCTTTTTGTTTTATTACTCTAATTCAGTTTTCTTTAATCCAAATGACAAAAACTAAAAACAGCCCACTTTTACTGTAAGGAAAACATATTAACTTTAAAATAATCACAGCATTACTTTCCTTGCCTTATCTTGTAAGCCTAAAAACAATAGTCAGTATCTGTTCTATTCTCAGAAAAGTAAATATTCAAGCTACAAGTGTTATTATTAGTGGCTTTTTCCATAGATGTGCTTAAAAATTTTCATCAAATTTGAGAAATAACGTTGCATGTATGGCTTATATTTACACCAAATGAAACTCCTAATTGTAGGTTGAAAAGATCTATCAGTGTACCAAATTTGAATAAAGAACATGAAAGCTACCTAAATTTTTCTATCAAATAAAATTTCTGTACTTTTGGTTCAAAGAAAGGAGGAATGAACTCAATCAAAATTGGAGTTGTTATACCTCAGGTATTTATTAATCGATTGCCTTGAAATTTGATATGGGAAGTAAGAGCAAATCCACTGATAATATGTGATAGTTTGGGTTACCACAGTCCCAGATACAAAAGATAAAAAATATTTAAACTGTCATTCCTGTTCACAACACACTGTATTATCTTGTTTTGGCCACACAATGTGCTGCCTTGTGTCTTAATTCACATTTTGAACTAATATGGCTAGAGGTAAGTAGCCTGTGTTTGCTATGCTAAGTCAGGTTTACTACTAGAGCTTATAACTTCGGTGTTTCTTTTATGTTTCAGCACCTTTCTTGACTGTAGGATTCTTTGTCTTTATGTTAGTTTAACAGAAATATTTTGTTTTTTATTTATTTAGTTCAGAAATCATACACAAACTTTATAAAACACATAAATCCAAAGTGAAACTTTCAAAAATTAGAGTACAAAGCTTATCACTTACAAAAAAAAACGGTTAATAAATATGTGCCTGGTCGGGAATTGATAAAGAAATCAGGAAAAAGAACCAGAAGATAAAACCTAATTTCAAAATAATAATATTCTGTACTTAAACAACTACAAAGTCAATAATAGTATCAAGTAATATTCAGCAATAACACATTTTAACTATATTTCAGTGGTTCTTGTTCTCTTCCCTTGTATTTAAACTACCTTACATAGTAACTAAATCTAAATCAAATTATTTCTTGTTCTTCTTGATTTCTGTACTTATATTTAAACTTCCTTGTAGTTTAATCTAAATCAAATTTGTTCTTCTGGTTCTTATTTTCCACACTTGTATTTAAACTCCATAAACTAAATCTAAATGAAACTAATTCCTATGATGCTTGTTTTTCACATTTGTATTGATATGTTTGTGTACATGTGTGTGTGTGTGTGTATGTATAAATACATATATATTGAGACTCGTGAATTGTAGGTTAAGACTGATAAACGGTGTATCCCCACTGCAATGTGGGTCCTACTTCTTCAGTCACCTCTAATACCTAGGTTATTTTTATAATCCCACATTGTAGCTTATACCCTAGGATCTTTTTTTAATAATGCAGTGCATTTTGTTTAATTTTAATGTGTTTTGTTTTGGCTTAAAAAATTATGGTTATAATATAAATGTAAATACGTAAATATATATTTAATTTTTTAGGGAGTATTCTCTGACATCAGTGGGAATGTGTGTTATCAACTGTATCAGAAGAGGTTATCCTCCATATGAAGGTGCACACATTGCATTAAGTTAGTATCTCTTCTACTTGTATTCTTAGATTAAGAGTTATATTTTCTATAGCATGTTTAGTTGTGTTAATTGTTTGTTGTATCCATTTAAGTTTGTAAAGAAACTACCAGTATCATTTAAGAAATGTAGGAGTGGTATATATTGACAGATTGTATGTTTCATGAATATTGTTTATATAAACTCCTAGATTTGATGAACCTTGTTTTATACTTGCCTTATTATGAGTAATATGAATTACAGAAAGGATTTTTTCATAATGTTTCCATAGGGCATCAGTTGGGTGACCTCTCTATTAGAGGTGTTTCCAAGTCTTTATTATTGCTCTTTTTGTGTAAATGTAACAGTAAAAGCTCTTAGTAAATAACATTATTTACACAGCACTTAGTTAAATTATATGATAACTTTTAAAAAATATTTGTGTCAGTGTGTACAATACATGTGGAAAGGAACCATCTGCACATTCATGTTTGGTTCAGAATTAATTCATGAGGCAGCATGCTGTAGCACTTGCCATGTTTGGTAACCTGAATGTTCTATGAACCATTTCTCTTAAAAATACTGAGCTATTGGTGTTAAAATACCAAGGAGCCCCATTCTGAGGAACATTTTAATGTACAGTTGTTAATAACTTGTGTCCTGTATATACTGGCAAAGGATGTTTGCTCCTTTGTAACAAAGAATGCATTAAAGAATAAACCTGTAGTTTTTAATGTAAATTTGCCACCTTCCTATATTTAGCATTTTTATGTTTTATTTTGGTTTTTTAATACTTGATTGCTGTTTAGACTGCATTTAAAACCTGCTTGATGCAAAACTATTAAAATATGTGGTAATAATTTAACCATTTTTGAAATTGCAAGTTTATAATATAAATTATAACAAGTTAAAGAACCAGCTCACCAGCTTTCGTATCCCTATATGCTCTAGTAAACTGTAGACATGCAAGCATATATTTGATTTGGTTGATACTTTAATACATTACAAATTGTAAGCAGTTACTATTAAAAGGAATTGCCATAAGTTTGGAAAAAATTATCAATATTCATATCCATTGAATCATTTACTTTTCTTTCCAAGTAATGTGTTTATCTATGAGATATCATAACACTTTCTTTAATAGCTATTACTTCATGTGCAACTGTTATAGAATATCTTGTATGTGCCACAAGCCTTGAACAATTCTGACATATACACGTGTCTACATGTATTGTGCCAGCTTGTGACAAATTTTCATAATTCTGTAGACCTAAACCAATACGAAGGTGACACAACTTCCATGTGCAGTAGTCCCTGTTATTAGTAGCACATTATCATTAGCTCATTCCTTCCTATGTTTTTTGTTTATTGTCAGCCTAATTGTCTGATTTCTTTTTCTTTTGTGCTTCATAGTTTTTGTTCTTGTTCCACTTCATTCCATCCATTTAATTGCAGCTTCATTTTTTCTAGCTTTGGTTTCTTTCAATAATGTATGCCATGTAAAAAAAAAAAATAAGTAGAGGGAAACATTTTGTTTCAGACATGAAGTGACTCAGTGGTGACTGAAGGCAATTTATCTGTTTATGGACCTAACATTCTGTTGTTTTCCCTTTAGCTTACTCAGTAAAGTATACTTTTACATGCAACAAGTCTTGAATTTCACTCTGTGGAGAAGTATATTCCACATCATGGAAAGCTTAACTTCTACAATTTTTGGGGGTTGTGATGGACCATAATGTACCAAAACATTCACTGATGAAATTGCCACTTTCATGTGTCAAGTGACTGGTTCCCTTATGTTTATTCCTTTTCAGTTTAATTTTCTAGTTGTTCTGTTTCTTTATCTTCTGTGTAGTATTTCTTACTTATGGATGATTTTAGCCAGCTGTTCCTCCTCTGGTATTGTTTTTAGCTATTTACTTCCTGGTAAGGAACAGATATTTCCTCTTTTTCTGTTTGCTGTGTTCATAATTAAGGTAGATAATATCTTCTTTTTTACTAGTATATCACGGTGTCCCATCAGTTGGTTTACTTTGTGTGTTCCTTATGTCCCACATCTTTCTTGTCCTACTCACCTTTATAACTCTTTTGTTGTGAGGTCTTCATCCTTCTCTATTTCTTCATTCACATATCATTTCTTTTTTGTTTGAGGTTCTCCTTTTTCTCTTTCATTGTCTTTCTTTTCCAGTTATCTGTTCATTTTTGTCTAGTATTATACTACTACTTTACTTCTCTGCCCTGAAGCTCTTTATAAACCCAATAGCTCTGGTGAGGACACCAATGGTTTCCATTTCTTCTTCTCCTAGTTTCTTTGTTTTTGGGATTTCTTCAGTCAGGTGTCTGCATTCCTTCTTGTATCTGAGATCTTTGTCTTGCCCTTAAACTTACAGATCTGGTCTTTGGGAATGTTCTTAACACCTTAGAATCCAGAGTTTAGGCTGCTTACCCTTAATCTTCTATTGTTTCCTTTCTTTTCTGACTTATTGGTCCTTTGCCTGTTATTAATCCAAGATGTGACTAGGGGTCCCTTCTTCTCTTTCTCTCTCTTTTTATTTTTTATTGCTTCTGTTCATTATTCCCTTTCTGTACATCACATCTCTTGGAAGGTGACTCTTCTCTGGAGCTGATCCTGGGCTTCTTTGTGCCCTTCTCTCCTACTTTACACTTCTGTCTTCCTCTTCCTCCAGGTACCATGGGATTTTGCATGTCCTTTTTCTTTGCTTTTCTCTCCTCTTTCATGCTCCACCTCTTCTTTCTCACTGCCCTCTTTCCCTGTTCTCTACTACTTCATTATCTTCAGGAAATGGTGTCCTCTTTGCTGGCACTTGGTGCTGGGGTAATTGCCTCCCACCACACTTGACTTTTATTCCCAACTTTCTGTCATCCCTATGCAGCCATAAATTTAACTTCCTGTCACTGAATTGTTTTTGAAAAACACACTCATTCTTCAAATCCAGTTGGGTTATTTTGCCAGTCTGCATTAGGCCCAGGCTGTGTTTAACCAGGGTAGATGTTTGAAATACTATCCTTCATTTCAGTTGTTGTATAATTCCCAAATAAAACACCAATGTAAGCCCATTGTTGACCTGACAACAGTATAAATATCAGACCAGCATCATGTATCAGAATAAGTCCAGCATCAAATTCCATAGCAGTCAATTTTAAACCAACTTTTATTTAATCTTATTACGGTGGGTCGTTGGTCAAAGACCATGCCATTGTATTTGTTGACTGGCATTCATACTTTTATTGAAATTATGTCAGTAAGTTTGATATCAAACTGTAGATCATAATTTAAATTTTAGTATTATATTTTTGTTAATTTCTTAATTTAAGAATACATATTAAAAGAACACACCTAAATATTGATTTTTGTGTGTTACATTGCATGTTGAATGCAGCACTGGTTCAGATGACATGTTTGTAATGTCAATATACTAATTCCATAGTTTCACATGAATAAGGAATTCAAATTACTGGTACTGAAAAGCTAGAACATAATATACAAAAGTCATAGCTTTTCTCTTTGTTGAGATATGGCTTATGTTCTGAATCAAACACAGTTGCCCTGCTCACCGCTTTCAACTTTTGGAAACAGTCAGTTATATACAATTACTTCAACGTATGTCATGTGAATAACCAATCAGAAGCTCAGAATGCCCTTCTAGTCACTTTATCAGCCATTTTAAATGCTAGGAATTCATCTTATTCTTTTAAACCAAAATTTCAACCAGGTAGCCTGTGTCTTTAGTCTGCTTGAAATTACATATTTTTTAAAATAAAATACAGCTTAGTTAATAAACATGATAAATTGTAGTGGAATTCTGTGGTATCAATATAGTTATTTAGTATTTTTTGGTTGTTTCAACTATATACATAAAACCTAAAAATATGTTGTTTCACATCCTTCACGTGTGAAATTTGAAAAGGCTAAGCAACTATAGCAAACAGTAAATGAGTGCAACAGTATGTCTTAATTAGAAGGTATAATTGTTTGCTACACTTATTCATTTATTGTTCTATATTTTAAGAAAAATAAGTTTAAGAATGTATTTGTGAATACTAATAATGTATAATAATTGAAATGTGACTGTATTTTACCAAATACTACTCCAAAAAGCACAACCAAGACAGGTCACTTTGTAAAGACCAAAGGTTAGTTTTATATTATTGAATATAATAACATAAGTGCATCTTCTGTAATGTTAGCCAGATATAACTGAAAGGCCAATATAATAAAAATAAAATATATTATACAAATGTATAATGTTATGAAATTTCAGCTATTTTGACTAAACATTTATGTTTTCATGTTATAAATTGTAATAATTCTGGAATGAAAAAAAGCATAATTTCTATTTATTTCCTAATTTTTTTATGTTGATTATGAGATCAGTAGAATTGTCAGACCCCATATAGTTGGGGTAGAGAAAATAACAGTCAATATATAAGGTTTTACCCAAACAAACATTTAAAAGGTACTTAAGAGGTTTTATATATACTTGGTTTTTTCACAAACAAATGCTTAGTTAAAAAATCTTATTTCCTGTTTACTTAAGACTTGCAATCTTTACTAAGATACAAATACTGAATTAAAACTTATAAATTATATATACTTGTTATATACTCGTATATTATACAGAGCCTGTCGAGAAAGTGTTAATGTAAGTTTTATACATTGTTTTTATGTATATATAAACTAATTTTCATTTTAAATTTTAGAAATGTATACAGTTTATTTAATGATTGTCATTAAACTTCCTTTATAGTGTTACATATGTAAAAAATATGTTTGATAATGGTTAGTTTAATTCTATAATACATGTGTTCCAGGGTTAGTTATGCATATACAAGCTTCTTTGAGAATTTTATGGTGAAAACAGGAATACATATCATTTTAAACATTTGGACAAGGTAAAATGTTTTCCTCTTTGTTGCTGAGATGTTTATAATGTCAGTATACTAATTCCATAGTTTCATGTGAATGAGGAACTCAAATTGCTGGTACTGAGAAGCTAGAACTGTGGGTGATTTGATATAACATCTCTGAAGATCTCAGGAACATTCGTCACTGACTTCTCAAAATGAAGGATATCTTTTGTATCCAAGTGTAGAATTTGTCTATCTTTTGTTAATGTATAAAACAAAAATCTTGGTGTTGAAACATGTTTAATCTGTTGTCCACAACATAAGCTACTTGTTCATGCTTCTCTGTTCTTTTCCTGGTCACACTTTTGAGAGACATGTCTACATAGTAATGATCAAATGTAGTGTAAACTCTTATAAAAACCTTGCATTTGACTGTCCAATCTTGACAAGAAGTAATCAGTAAATTCAGAACAAGTTTTTACTGTACTTGACTTTCCTATTTTTTCTACCAGTACCATGCCATTAATCAGCACATCTTTTCTCTGTTGAGATTACTACGTGTGATTGTAAAAACATATGTTAATTGTCTGGGAGGCCAAAGCTTTCAATTCCTGAAATAATTTGCTCTTGTCTAGGCTGGGCAAAAATTATCATCAACAGCAAACATAAAACATGAAAGGGAAGAGGATTCATAGGTCCCAGTAGTTCTGTTGAAGTCAACACCTGGATGAGATCTCATAGCAAGTATGAATCTAAGAAGTAATCCATGTTTCTCCTTCAGACTTATGACTTGTGATTTTATTTGTTTTTACTGCTTTCTTACCATTTTTCCAGACATTGAAGTTTTTAATAGGAGGCCAAACATTTACAAGATTTGATGTAATTCATTCAGAAACAAGCAACAGCTATTCTTCTGTCCAGCTTCATCTCTCCTGAGAAGATTCACAGTAACATCATCCATCTTCACTGTTTTCATGATGACATTCATCACAGACTTGTTCCTCTAAAATGGGTTGTTGTGATGTCAGATAACATTTTTCAACTTTGTAATACTAGCCTTTTTTGCCTTTTCACAATAGATGACAACATTTCATGATATTTTCTCTTGCACAGGAATTCCAACAAATTCAAGGATGTCTTCTGAAAAATGAGTCAGTACTGGAGCAGTAAAAACAAACCTTGTACAGGCTTCAGGATTCAATGTAATGCCACAGGTGGCCACCAAGAATTTTCATACATCTGTTTAAATATTAAATTCTATGGTCTGCTCTTATAGTATAGAATGTAACATTTGGTTTGTTCACAATGACTTTCCCTTCATTAAATTCCTTAATAATGATAGTATTAGTTCTTTTCAGGCTCTTTATTTCTGTAAAACAAAGGGTAACCATTATTAAGTTGTAGAACTTGTTGTGGGAAAGAAAATGTGCTTGCACATATGTTTCAAACTTGCAAAATAAAGGTTCTATGAAGCATCCCTTGTGGTTCTACTAAACAACAGCACACACAAAACCATTGTCTTATATAAGCTATACATCAAGTACAGTCTGTACTTAACTTTTCCAACAATTCTTCTGACTTTATTTTTGTACACAAATCAATCACATTTGCTAAAATCATCGCTGTTCATTGCATCACAGATCTTCTTCACAAGTTATCCTCCAAATATGTATGGTCAACTTCTCATTATAGTATATGAAGAGTAAACATATGGATAATCACACCTCTTATAATATGTCTGCCTTCTAAATTTACCTTAAGCCCACAGATGTCTACTTCAACCTAGTTGTAATCAGTACCAATTGAGTTAACGAAGTACCCAGTGCACTTAAACCTTGCTGTAAATGTATACAGTTCTCAAGCTCTAACAATTCAGTTGTTTTTATAATCGTCCCTTGACATTTCAAGCTGCTTTTCCTTCTCATACAGTTGTATATCTAAGGTAGTAACAGTTTTTTTCTAGGGTTACGAACAACAGCATAATTATTCTGTGCTTGTTTGCGTATGAAACAGAGTTTGCTCTGTTTATGCAATGGAGCAGTGATGAGAGTAGGTTTTTGTACTGGCAAGTTTTACTTCAGATATCATAGAGCTGTAATCCAACCATAAAGGGATGCTTTGAAGCTTTTTAACACTGACTTCTGTGTGCTCTTCAGTCATGTGGTACTTTCTACACCTAGCCATTAACTATGTGACATTATGAAGTTCAGATGTTTGAAGATTTGTGATAAATAATTCTTATTACTCTCCTGTGTTTCATAAACAGGACTTTGTGGTTTTGTAGCTTTTTGCATATGACAGGGTTTCAATGCTTTAATAGTGTCTGGAACACTGCTTGAAGATTTATCTTACACTGGCCTTTATATTATGTGTACTTTTTTACAAAACAACTGTAGCATGCAAAATAGAGGTGTAGAGGGATAGGAACTTGTGGGCAAGGCATACCTGTACTTTTTTTAGCCTGAAAATTGTACTGCTATCATTTTGAATGAATCTCACATTACATGGTAATGTAGTAGATTTTGTGTTCTGACATTTCTCTTTTTTAAGCACTACACCACTGGTACAAAGTGCCACTTGCCATCAGGAGTAAATCCATCTTGAACAATTTCTAGAAACCTTTCTCTGTTATTGTTTGAGTCTAACATTTCCCAATCAATATATCTGAAATTAAAATCACCTATAATTATGACTTCATTAACATCTGAAACGTTAATCTCATTGTAAAATTTCTTTCTAATTTCATCAGTTTTCATCTGGTTGTCTGTAACAAATTCCTACTAAGAGCTTTTTCCTTTGATATCCACTAACAGAAACTTAAATGGATTTAATCTCCTTGCTATTATTCGTAATATTTTCAACTTCAACAGGATGTAACTGACTCTTGAAATGTAGGGCCACTTCTTTTCCTCTCTTTATTACTCTGTTCTTATTAAATAACTTATAAATGTGTACTTCAAATAAATTTATGTCACCAAAATCATCTATGTTTGAACATGGTTCAATTATTCCCATTATATCAAAATCTTCTGTTCCTACCAGAGCCCTAAAATCATCTATTTCTTGTACTTCTATCATTACAGTAGTAAAAATTAAGCCTATTCTTACAAGTACTTTTACACTGATTTCCTCAGTTTTTTTTATTGAGTTTATCTGTGCCCTAACCACTAATTTAGTCCTAGTTTAAAACTTCTCTTACAGCTGAGCTAACAGCCCTTGCAAACATCCTAGACACTTTCCTACTTACGTGTAAATCGTCCATTCCAAACCTAGAGTTCCCTCCTTCTACTGAACTAATCCCACAATTGCTTATCCTTACAATTCATTTCAGCTTCGCATTTAGCCCTAGTGACATATGCAAGATTTCATTTCCACAATTAATTATTTTGAGTATCTCTTACGTAATGAATTTTATAACCTTTATTTTCAGATGCTTTTATCAATCCCTTGTACTCATTAATTAACTCCTCTAATTTGTTCTTCCCTATATTGTTAGCCCCTGCATGCACAACAATCACTACATCATTATATCTTTTGTTCTGTCAGTTATGTCTTCTACCTATGCCCCAGGGTAACATAATAAAACTTTTTTCTCCCTATTTACCCCTCAGACTATTCTATCCATGTGCCATGTCAAGGAATCACCTTTAACCTCTTTAAGTTTATTATCCATATCTTGTTCTATTCCTTTAGCTTTCCCTCCCTCCAGTAGTTCCTCATCTACATAAGCCAATGGCTGAAATCTGTTACTTAATAGAATAGGATCTTTAAAATTAAGTTCACAACTTTAAACCCTATTACTACCTCTTCTAACTTCCTGAATGTCATTGTTAATCTTAACTGACACTTCTCTTGCATGTAAAACCTTAAGCTCCTCTTGAAGTCCTGCTGTCATTTCCCACAGTTTATAATTTTTTTTTATCTATTTCCTCAACTTTAGTTAGGATAGTCTCCAACTTGCAAACTCTACATATAAATTGAAAATTTTCACTACTACCTTAAAAGTGCATAGTAGTCCAGAGTTCCCAATAATTGCACCTATCACACCTAATTAATCACAGGGGTTAACCCCTGAACTAGTCTTAACCATTGAATAATTTGTTGATTTAGAATAAACACTCTATACATGATGACAGGACATTTTTGTATTATAGGTAGTAACTTCAAATGTAACCGTTTATTCTCTAGTGGTCCACGAAACTGGTTAAAATTTTTTGTGTTGTCAAAGCTAGAGAGGGGAATTTCTGATGGTTGAGGAATATTGACTGTTTTTTTTTTTATGTTTATTTTATAATGAATTTGCATGTTCATCATTCAAATCTATGCAATCTAAATATTGCTATAATATGTGGAAATGACATGTTTAATGTAAACCTTATGTATTTAATACATGTATGCTACCTGAAAACAGTAGTACAAAAAATATGTGAAAAGTTGTCATATTTCAAGTTGCACCTAGTAGAATTGAGGAAGGTTTGGAATGTCCCACACATTTCCATGTTTAGTGGTTTTAGTGGTTATAATCTTTTTAACATATTCTAAACAGTTAACTTGTATTTGCTTTGTCTGATGATCGGGATATCAAACAACTTACTAAAGATTATTTTTTAAATATTTCAAATGTTTGCAAGGTGTACAATGTAACAAAATAATTTTGCAGAATAATACCAATATATTAATAAATACATATTATGAATAGTTAAGTATCAATATAATCGTATATATCAGTATAGTTTGGTCTGTATCAAATGATAAATAATCAAATTATGAACACAACATTACTTTATATATTGATGCAGCAAAGAAATTGCTACATATAACTCACCAAAAAGAAAAATGGATTTGTTAATCTTCTTCTGATCTAACATGATGTAATCTTCATGAAATATTCCCTACAAGATACATTCTTAGAAAGCTAGAAACCAATAAAAAGAAAATTAGAAACTGTAGACTTTGTATTTGGACATAAACATACGAGATTGCTGCTGCAGTCAGTATACTATATGATGCACAAAAATTGATATTTAAGATTTTTTTTCTAATATCTACTTTTAAATTAAAAAATGAATGAATGTATATAACCAAACTTTTAGATATGATTTACAATTTGATGCCAGACTTATTAACATACATTCATAAAATAGTAGTTCGATAACATTTTCAATGTGGGTCAATAACTGTGATGACATGACCTCTGACATATGACCTGTGTCAGTATTGCTGAGGTTTTCTTTTTTCTATCATAACCAGTGTGTAGTTCTTTTGGTTGTTATATGCTGCATTAGGTCATTGGCCTCTGTTCTTGTATCATTTTCTCTTAATTCATATTTTCTTCTTTTCCTTGCTTATGTTATCATTAATGAGACATTCACACATTGAATACCTGTAGTATTCTTTATCTAGGGACAACTTGATGTTAATTTGAGGGTCACGAGTTTGAATTCCCTTCACACCAAACGTTTTTGTCCTTTCAGCCATGGGGGCATTATAATGTGATGTTCAATTCCACTATTTGTTGGTAAAAGAGTAGCCCAAGAGTAAACAATGGGTAGTGACAACTAGTTGTCTTCTCTGTAGTCTTACACTGCCAAATTCGGAATGGCTAGTTCAGATAGCTCTTGTGTGGCTTTATGCGAAATTAAAAACAAACAAACAACTTGATGTTATTTCAAATTTCTTCTTTCTTCCAAAGAGTTCCCAATCTTTGGATTTACAGCATTAAAATCAGAGGTTTGATTCTCCTCAATCAACACAGCAGATAGTCCATTGTGGCTTCGCTATAACAAAACACACACTCTTCCAAAGAACTGGGCTGCTCAGAAGGGCAGTGTTTCTTCATTGTACAATAATTCCAATCCCATTTATCAAGACTGCATCTTTTCATGCAAACTGCCATCGCCCATTTTCACAATGGCAGACCTCTTACTCTCAAGACATTGCCCCTTTCCACTTTAATTTATTAGGTTTGCCAGCTCTTCTGTCTCTCATATTCTGGAAGTGTAGTAAAGGACACTCCAGTACAGTATTTCCAAAGCAGTTCTTGGTGGATTTGTCAAAATGGATAGGACTTGTACTTGCCTCAGGATGTAAGTAAGTGATCCTCCTTTCTCCATCTATCATTAAAATATGTATCTTGTGGGTTTCATCAAGAGGGATATGGCTGATTTCCCAAGTCACACTTAACACTCTAATATTCTACCCACTTTTGTAACATTTTATCATTAGCACTGAATTTACCTGATGTATATTTCTGTAAATCTCTGTGTAATGTAAGTGGAATATAGTAGTGGATGATTACCAACATACTGGGAAAAGAATATTACATGCTTTAGAAGAAAGAATGCAGTCTCTCTCCAGGTACTACTCAACTAGGCAACCTTTGGTCTCCTGGAAGTCATACCCCATGGGCTTTTTGTCACTTTTTCAAAACAAGAGCTGCATTTTCAGTGTGGGATTCTAGCTTTTATCCTTACTTGAAAACATATTTCAGATAAATATTTGTTTTTCTGTATGATTTTCCAACATTTCTTCCCCACTTCTAGTCCATCTTGTTTCCCTAATTGCTTAATTAGCCTATGAACAAGAGTTAGTGCTGACAAGAATTACCGTACATGGAGATGGTTTTGCCTTCGTTTTGGTGGAGGGCTGCAAACATTATTACAGTTATGTCATAGTTTAGTACAATACACATATAGAAGTAGTTTTTTGTAGGATATGGCATGCACATATTTAAATCACAATGTTTAGTTCCATCAAAAATATATTTCAACCACCTACAGCTATAACCTGGAGTTTAATGTATCAAACAGGCATTTATCACTCTGCTCTGGGGCTGTTGCTACCAGTTACATAAATTCATGTGGAAACAGTTTTTTATAAATTGTATTTTTCTAAGTAGCATTATGTAATTTTGAAATAAGTTTAATGAACACATAGAAGGTAAAGTGTGCTTTCTATTAGTTCTAATGTTTGATATAGTTATATATGAATGAGCTATATTTGTATGCCAGCTCATTATATGGCATAATGTCATCCCTTTTGTTTTGTATGTATTTCAAAAGCAAAAGAAGAATCCTTCAGTTGAGAATAGTTTTATGTAACAGTTATTTTTAATTTCATAGGAACTGTGCGAAGATTTTTGGAGAAGTTTGGAAAAGACCTCGAAGTAATAGTATTTGCTGTAGAGAATGTAGACATAAGAATATATGAACTATTGATGCCTCTCTACTATCCACGCTCTAAAGTAGAAGAAGAGTATGCTATGTATTATTTACCTGTTGATGTTGGTGGAGAAAATGGAGAACCTGTCTTTCCTGAGAGACAGATTCGTATTGTTGATAAGCCATTTTCTGACATGAAAGGTAGTTTTTAGGGTTTTTTTAAAGTTTTATCTTATTGTAGTACAGTTCTTTACTCTTAGCTCTTCAGGAATCTGAACTAATATGCCATTTCAATGTAATATTATTTGGCTATTTAAACTCATATGCCTACTTATAAAAGATGATGCAGTAGTTCCTGACCTACTAAGAATAAGTACAAACTTTGTTCCATTATTAAAGGAACTCAGAACTGACTTTACTGTATGTACTGCTAGAAATGTGTATTTCAAAACATATGTATCTTCATTGACAATAGAGGCTTCAGAAAAAAGATGGTTAGAAATTAAATACCTCAAGACAGTTGTAACAGTAAGATAAATTCGAGAAAACTGTGATCTGTTTAAAGTGATCACAGGTTCCAGTCTAAAACCCCACAAGTCCAAAAGGGGTTCCATCTGTTGGGAATTTAAATATATATCCACCTGGTGATGATAAGCCAAAGCTTGTTGTTCCAATAAATAAGGAAGGCAAGGTATAGCCATCCCATCACATAACTGAGAGCAAATCTCTCAGCATGAACAACAACACAAAGAGAAAGAACCAAGTAATTACTTGTTGTCCTTTCTGCCATTGAGGATGGAGTAGAATCAACTGTAGAAAAGGAGCTGAAGGTGACTGATAAAAAGTATCTTTGTTAAGGCTGACCAACTAAAAGAAACAGCTAGAAAAAGCAAGGCTAAATACTCTCCAACCAGTCTTGGATCCTTTGCAAGAGTCATCACAGAACATAAAGGAGAAACACTCTCAGTCCACATATATATCTTTATCTTGCAAAGGATTGTATTGTGGACAGCTTCAACTGAGAATGACCCATTTCCTGGCTGTTTATAGACACCAGATAGCAGAGGTGGAAAAGAATTCCAGTTAGCCTCTATAGCAGAATCATTAACTCAAGAATTTGTACCTGTCTATAAGTTTATTTTAAATTAATTTATACATATAAACAAAAATGTAACAAAAGAAGTGCCAACCACATTCAAACAATGAATAATCACAACACTGCTGTGTATAGAAACCCATGCCAAATCCTTTGTCAAGAAAAAATGATTACAATATCTAGATAGAGGGTGCATTGATGTTGGCAGAGAATTTGCCAAGAGCATTCAAGTGGGGAATAAAAGACCTGAAAAAGCATGTTCAATGCTTAGATGAGCAAAGAGTGGAAACTCTGGAGATTGAGAAATAACTATATTGTTACCAGAGGTAAGTATTATTGGAAATATATTTCAGTTTAGGAAAATCTTAAATTTTATTATTTATATCTTCTTGTGTATTTTTAGATGATAGACATTTTTTTTGGCCAATTCAGTCACTTACAAAGAATATGCTAAAAATGAAAATCTAATGTTACCTTTATCAAAACTTTTTGCTGGTAATTTTTGTTATATGTGTTATATATATATACCCAGAATTAACTTCCAGTCATTTGGCCTGGCAGAGCCAGGTGGTTAGGGTGTTTGACTCGTAATCTGAGGGTCACAGGTTCAAATCCTTATCACCCCAAACATGCTCGTCCTTTAAACCATTGGGGCATTATAATGTGATGGTCAGTCCCACTATTCATTGGTAAAAGAGTAACTCAAGAGTTGGCAGTTGATGGTTATGACTAGCTACCTTCCCTCTCATCTTACAGTGCTAAATTAGGGACAGCTAGCATAGATAGCCCTCTTGTAGCTTTGCACGAGATTCAAAAACCAAACCAATTCAACTCATTTGTTATAAAAATTCAGAATTGTCAAAAGTGTTTGTGTAACTGCATTATAGAATCCTTTAGATGAATAAATGTTTATTCTGCATATAACAGAAACAAATGTCATCATGAGTTGAACAAAGTGTGTTGTCAAGTCAGAATTACAGAAGTTAATTAAAAGTTGTCAAAAACTGTGTACAGAAAATATTTTGGAGTTAGAAATATTTGAATATGTTTTACATAAAAATAAATTGGTATTCTGCTGTACAAAGAAAAATTATCTAATGGAGGGTAATGGTTGGAGAGTAATTGAATTTGGAACATGTGTAGGAAAGATGGATAGGTCTTGTGAGTTTGTAATTTTTCTTATAGCAAAGCAGATGGATGAAGAAACACTTACTGATCTTGTTTTATAAAACAATAAGTTTTAACTTTTAGTAAAGTTTGTTTCTATAATAGCATTTCTGTACAAAGAAACCAGGTATTCCTGGGTAGACTTTGTCCAGTTATTTATAAAAATCACCAAAAGAGTATGTACAAGGCAAGTTGGAGGCTCAGCTGTTCATCTACACTGCATTTGGACTTTTTAATATCATTCAAGGAATGGGAGTTTTAAATGGCACAAACTTGAAATACAACTGGAAATTAATTTTACATTTATTTAAGTCAATTTATTGTTCATCCCAAAATATCTGTTTTAATTTACAGTTTATTTTAAAATATAAATGTTGATGCTGCTTTATTTTTGTTATGCTAAACATTATTTGTGCCATGTACGATAACTGTGTTTTTCACTCCAAAACTCAATACCTATAGTAGTTATTGGTAAATTTTAACATAATCATGTTTTGTCAGTCTATGTTATTTTTTATGGTGGTAATATCTAACTTATTATATTTAATGGTATAATTCAAATAACTTAGGACTGAAAGTAAAGAATAATGTGTAACAATGTGTCAACCACACTACATCTATATCCAGTGTTGACAAATCCTTTTGTCCAGCACTATGATTTGTTGAGTCAACTGTGATACAGCACAAACAGTAGTGGTTGAGACACTATTTATATTATAAAACTGCACAAACAAGAAAGAGATCAAAACCTTTTTATATAAATATTTGTGCATTCATGATGATTAGTATATCAAATTGGGGGGTTTTAAGGGTCTAGGGTTTGAAATGTGGTACTACCAAACAACATGCTTAGCATATTCAGCTATAAGTGCATTTTAGGACTGGTTGCCTTCTTTTATTCTGTGTTTGAAAGTTGGCTGTTAATTAAAAATCCATATATTTACATTATTGTTATCATTAATAAATATAAAACATTGTGTGTTGTTTAATACCTTACACTTTTTGCATATAATTTTCAATAATAATGTAGGTATGGAGATTTTTAAAATTTAACACAAACACAGGAATGGCTAAACCATAGGGGTCTTTATTTATAGTATTCTCTAATTAATTAATTGTTTGTCATGATCTTTGTGAAAAGTTACACAAGTGCTACCTGCTAGCTGCCTTCTCTCTAGTCTTTCACTGCTAAATTAAGCAGCCAGTCATCAGCATTCACCTCCAACTCTTGAGCTACTCTTGTATCAATAAATAGTAGGATTTATCGTCACATTATAATGCCCCCATGGCTGAAAGAATGAGTATGTTCATAAGATGGAGATTTAAATCCACAATCCACAGACTATGAGTCACGCACCCTAACCTCCTGGTCATGCTGGGCATATATAACCAAGTTACAGTGTTGTTGTTTAAACATCTTTTTCTGTACTATACAGTTTGAAGTAAGTATGTTCTGAAGTGTTCATTCATCTTTAGAACAAAATGCAGTGTTAACTAGGTAGGAATGTGGGAGAAAGTATATACAAAATTTGCAGGCCTGAAAAATTGGAAAGAATTAGCCATTGTTACAGTTAGTGAGGAAGCATTGCTTTCATTTTGTAGTTTTGCTAATGATATGAATAATATGCAACAATTTAATAATCTAATTTTGTAAAGTTACTACATATTGTCAACATTTATTTCCATATTTTATATATTTACTTAGTTGTATCTGTGTCACTTTTATCGTACAGCATCAAATGCAATATTAATTTTCCTCCTTTTTCTTATACCTCTTAAACATGTTTTGATATACAATTATGTCTTGTTCCAGATTTAGAGAAAAATTATGACTCAGCAGAACAGTTGGAGTCTTCTGTAAATGTTGGAAAGACATCTTTTGCTAAAATGCGTGGAGATTTAGATAAAGAAAGAAAAACTTCTCAGAAAGGCAGTGAATATTCTAACGTTCTGATTGCAGAAGTCCAGAGAATAAACAAGTATGTTGTTTGTTTTGGAAACAGTTACAGGAAGTTTCTTATTGGTACTTCACAACTAGCTTACATATTAAGCATCAGTAATCACATATTATTTATCTTATAAAATTTTCTTACATCAGAACTTTGCTAACATTTGAATTTTAAGCACCATATAAAAAATTCTGTAGACTTTAATATCTCTGTATTATTGGGTTTGAAATGTCTTTTAAAAGATCCTTATAATTAAACTAAGTCTTTTGTCTGTTTGTTGTTGTTTTTTTGCTTAGATATGAAAGGATGCTTCGACGGTCCAAAACAGAAGACCTAAGGTCAATAGAAAATATACGCTGTCTTTATCATAGTGGAAAAGATAGGTTTGGCCGTCTAGTAATAACATTTATTGGTCATCGATTTAAATTGTCTGAAATAAATTTTGATAAGGTAAGTGATAGTATATTCTTGTTTTCACTTACATCTTGCTTTATGTTATTTATTGATGTAAAAGCATTTATAAAGAAAATTATTTTGGATTAATTTTTTGTCATTTCTAATCCCATTTTTTATTAGATACAGAAAACAAAAAGTACTAGATTTTATGTTAAAAAGTATTTAGTTGCAATATGTTGTGCATATCATAACTTTTAGCAGCATTTCTGGATATTTGCTTAAAATATGGTTTTTCCAGCTCTATCTTTGATTAATAACTTTTTTGCAAAGGTCTTATGTTTCTTCCAGAAGTCTTGCAAGTTTTCAATAAATATTAAAAGTACTTAATATATCTTCCAGATGTTTTACAAGCTTCTAGTAAATATATTGAAACCTTTTGTAGACAAAAACATCAGGATTCTTAATTAAATATATTTACTAAAACTTTCTATGTGGTGTTGTAAGGTTGAATACTTTGAATTCATAGTTTCATGCTAAGATTAAAAAATCCTTTCTTTATCTGAAAATTTTTTAATTTTAGTTGCATAATTCTTAAAACCTTCAAAAATAATTGTCAGGCTTTTTTTCTCAGTAGAATTGTATATTTTATCTGTTATTCTCTATACTATAACTGTTTATGTGGTCAGATGATTTGGTCAACTTCGTAAACACTATCAAAAATTAGGAAAGAAATCTATGTTACCCTTTTCTCCTTTCTGGATTGATTTCGTTTGTGTTAAATTTTGTGCAAAACTACGTGAGGGTTATCTGCAGTAGCCGTCACAAATTTAGCAGTGAAAGACTAGAGGGAAGGCAGCTAGTCATCACCACCCACTGCCAACTCTTGGACTACTGTTCTACCAATGAATAGTGGAATTGACTGTCAACTTATAATGCCTCCATAGCTGAAAGAGCAAATATGTTCAGTGGGATGAATATTCAAACCCGTGACCTTCAGGTTGCAAATTAATTATCATAACCACCTGTAAAGCTGGTCTTCTTTTAAGAATGACTGCAAGCTGTAATAAGAAACCACAATTATTTATCATAAATAGCTTAAAGCTTGTAACTGTATACATCTATTAATAGTTAGTTTTATTGTTTTGTTACTTTTTGAAACATGTCTAGCTAAATATCCCAGTACACAAGTTGTAAATCACATGGCAAATGTGCAGCTTATATTACACTATTAAATAACATAATACATGAGCTGCTTACAAAGCATACTTCATGAAGGATTTTTATTACAGTTATTGTTTTTTGTTATATTATATAACCTTATTTAATCTAATAAGTTTCTAATTTTATATTTCAGTTACTTTTATAAAGATAAATAAAAAATACACACGAAAAACAAGAAAACTATGTCTCACCTGATCCATTTCATCCTGTCAAATATTGATGAAACTTAAGCTTGCTTTTTATTTAGTTAAATAATGTACCTAATAACACAGTATAATAACAAGCCAAAAGCAAACATTGTTCAATAACTAACATAATTTTTGTTTTTTCATACTTTATGATGAGAGCTGTTAAAAAGACATATGGTGGTTGGTGTATTTCCCATAAGAATAAAGTTTTTGAAAAGGGAGCAAAATACACAATTCTCTGTACAAAAAAACAATATAATAAAATGTGTCATTTGATATATTAAAACTTTGGCTTTACATTGGTTATAAATAACGTTGTATAAACTGTAGTCAGAGGAGTTGTAAATAAATTAAAGAAAAAGGAAGACAAAGAAAACAAATATAACAATTCTTGTATTAGGGGAGATTGGTGGTATTTTAAAATATTTCCTTATAATATTAAGAATATAACACTTATATTAAGATTTTATTCAACAACATTATGATACCAAGTTTATTTATATACAGTGATAACAGAGTACTATAAATAACTTTTGAATACTTTATAACACGCTTTCTATGCAAATGTCTGATTCTCAACTTTATTTGAGAACTCCTGGCCTGCTTTGATTTATTTATTTATATATATATTTTATTATTTTTTTTAATGACAGGGATGGAAATCTCTTCTATAACTGAAAGTACAAGTAAAATCATAGTTGATTCTTTTCATGTTTTCTTAAGTTTATCTTGACTTAACAGCAGTGCATAACTATAGAGATTAAGAAGTTAATGTCAGAGAAGCATTTGGACTTATCCTAAGACTTCCACTGAAGATTTATAGAATGTTGGGAAAGAAGGTTAGTCAGTAGGTGTCATAGGTTCTACATCAGAACACAAATATGAATAAATATCATGTGATTGACCCTATAGCACAATACAGTGAAAGGATTAAGTATTCAGATTTTTTGGGTTCAGAAAATATATTCATTTATTTCATTTACATGTTTATTTTAGTTCTTTGCATTGCTGACAGTATAACAGTACCAATAATTGGGAACAGAAGTATATGTGTATGTCTGAGTAACTGGTTATAGAATGTTCTTTATCATTGTTCTCTACTTTTCTACTACATTTGTAAAACGTGCAAAATACCTTGTTATATCAGTAACTTGTATACTATGTTAAAAGTAGCTCCACAAGAACTTTTCACACTGAATTTAAAGTATCCTAGTATATCATGATTTTTTGACCAAATTGACCTATATACCTTTTTTTTTTAAGGCACTACTATACCTAATTAACAAACTAGACTCAGTGGTACAGCAGAACTACATTGTTTTGTATTTCAATTCCTTGACGACAAAAGAACATCATCTGCCCTTTTCACTTCTTAAGGAAGCATATGATTTACTTGACCAGACATACAAAAAACACCTTAGAGCTTTCTATATTATCCACCCAACTATTCGAAGTAGGGTAAGTATGATAAAAGGGTAAAATTTCACCTACTTGTGATTTTTACCTTTCTTTAAATTTAAATTTTTCATACCAGTAATTCTTCTATTGCTGTCAAAACATTTCTTGAACAAAGTTATGTGAGAGCCTCTGAGTCTTTATGCAGTTTGAATACAATAACATAAAGTTTATTGTATTGTCTTACTACTATAGAAGTATAAACATATACAGTACACTCCAATAAAATAAAGCTTATTGTATTGTGTTACAACTATAGAAGTATAACATATACAGTACACTCCAATAACATAAAGTTTATTGTATTGTCTTACAACTATAGAAGTATAACATATACAGTACACTCCATGTAATGTTAGTAAAATAATGTGATGTAATATGATATTATTAATTGTTGTACCATAGAAAACTCTGAATTACCCAGACCTTTGTAGGAAAATGTGTATCAACACTTTGTAATGTAATCATGAAATTTTGTTGTAACATTTGTTTTCATTTCATCTGTTGTGATTTTACTATAGACCACACTTTATATAATTATATATTATAATAGACTGGTTTAACATTAAGTTTTTGTAATAGTTTGCTGTGCTACCCAAAATTTTCTTTTAGAGTTTAGCTATAGATCATACTGTATATAATTATGTGTGAGAACATAAAATAAAATGTTGTTCACATCAACCATCCCTTCCTCCACACCATTAAATAGATAAATTTTAACAAGAAATCTTAAAACCAGCTTATATTGTTTATATAGTTATCAAGCATTCTCTTGAACTGACATGAATTTATTACCTGTACAACATCTGAAGTTAACCCATTCCAGAGGCTGAACCACCCTTTTAGAAAAATAAAACTGTCTTAGCTGAAGATGATTCATACTTCACTATTAAGTATGAAAAAAAATGATGCATGTACACTATCAGTTCTTTTTACAATGTCAAACACCTCAATCAGATCATCTCTAGCTCCCTTTTCTTTCAAGAGAAAACAATTTCAAAGATCATAACCTTTCCCCATATGACAACCTCTCCCCCTTGGGCACCATTCTGGTAGCCCTTCTGTGAACACAATACTCCAAATTTGGCCTAACCAGAGACATATACATTCAGTATTTCTGTAGATACAACCTAAAATTTTATTTGGCCTGTTACTAGATTTGAATGCCTTAAGAGACTGATCAACCATTACACCTTCTTTTTCTTTCATGACACTATAAGATTATTTCCATCTAAATTGTACTTATAATTAAAATTATAATAAACTCCATACATTGATTTGCCTAACTCAGTAAGTTATTCAAATCCTTTAGTAAAGCAGCAGCATCCTCTTCAGAGCTAGCAATATCCAGGAACTTAATACCATCTGCAAGTTTAAGTAGTTTATTGACCATTCCTTCATTTACATCACTGATGTAAATCAAATAGAACAAATGCCCTAAACTGAGCCCTGAGGTATTATACTTGTGGTATTCCATTTATAATAACTCTCAGCTTTCTTCCATAAAGCTACTCTTCTATCAGTTTAGTTAATTTATCCCTAACACCTACAAAGATAAATTTCTTTGCAAGACTTTTATCTTACATGCTTTCTGAAAATCCAGATACTCCAAATCTACAGCCTTACCCTCATCTACATAAGAAGTAACCTTTACAAAGAATGTCAAAGTATTTTTAAGGCAAGATTTTCCCTTAGTGGAACCATATTGACTATCAAACAAAATTCTCTACTTTGTCAAATGACTTTGCAAAGCATTTTTTATCAGATTTCCCAAAAGGTTTTCCATAACTTATGTAATACTAATTTTGGCATTTAAAATAAAATTTTATGGTTTAGCACATTTCATTTATTCTATTTCTTAACTGTTTATAGCATTTGATTAGTCTTATTGGGGTTTTTCTCTGGGTTCTTATTAAAGATGATGACATGGTGGTTTACAACATTTGCTGCTTCTACAGTCAAGAACAAGGTTCATTCATTACGTGGTATTGAGTTTTTGTACAACCTAATCTCACCTGATCAGTTGGATATCCCTGAAGCTATCATAGAATATGATTATAAGGTAGGAGTTATTTTTTCAAAACTATGAATGTAATTATAAACTATATCTCCCTCTAAAACTCTTTGGGAATTTATAAAACAAAGCAAACATTCTGTAACTAAAACAATATTTATTAGGAATGCCCCTAATCAGTTGTTAGTTATTCCTGTTTGTCATATAAAAGTAAGGTTTATTGCTTTTGCCTAAAGTTTTCAGAATATTTTTCCAATTATTTTTAATACATTTTGCATGTAAGACAAGAACTTTCTTGTTATTTCTACATTTGTTTAGTAGAGGCACTTGGAAAAGCCCAGAGAATATCAATACTCCTTTAAAGCTGTTTTTAAATACTTTTTAAAAAATAGAAAGGATGGCACTGCTAATAAAACTGACTTTAGTTATGAACACAATTGGTAAGACATCCTTGACATTCTTCTCAGATACTATTTAACCATTCTGTCTTTTATTTCCCTTTTCATAACAAAGAATTTTTTTCATTTACTTCTGAATCACTTATGTAAATACACCTATGAAACTTGTATTTCACTGGTGTTTTATTTTTTCCATAATGTGTCAATTTTTGTTAATGTTCTATTTAACGGCAAACCTTTATGCTTGTGTCTCAAACACTTTATATTTACGAACCACTTATTTGTTATTATAATTTTTAGCGTTCACATTTCTTTCTTTTGGCTGGCAACATTTACATTAACTAGTCAGTCCATTAATTTAGTCACTGTTTCTTTTCTATTTGTTGTTGTTTTTTTTTCTGTGTATGTTTATATAGTGAAAAAAGTCATTTTCTGTTTATTCTGTTAAGTCAGCTAAAATAGGTTCTTTGGGGAACATTTAAATAGAGTAATCTGTGTATTTCTAAGTTGTACATTTTGATTCTAGACAAGTGTGTAGTTGTGATATGGTACTTCTTTCTTCTCAGAAAATTAACTATTGTTCATTCTGCCACCTATATGCAAACTTTTTTAATGCATATTACAAGCCTTCTGTTCCTCCCTATTGTAATCAAGTGATTCCAACATGTCTCTCATCTAAATCATCATGTGTTACCTATTCATTGGCACAGTACCTAAACATGATGTCTGTGACTCCTTCTGTGTGCTTCTAATGAACTGTCATTTCCCATTTGACAGTGTTGTGCTTGGATGTGTTTCTTTTTTGACCTGATTTCAGTTTGAGATGCAATTTCTTTGTAAAGTGGTTATAAATTACCCAATTTTGTTTTGAATTATCTTAGTACTACCTCATTATAGTACCCTTTTTTTCTTGTACATTTGCCTTTTTGTCAACTCTTAAAGCATGAATTCTATGAATGTCATAATGTGGGATGTCTCAACTTTAACAGGCACTTTATTTTAAACACAGGTGCAGGTAACTCGACAGGAGGCTTATCAAAATTTTTTTGTTTACAACAATTCCAGTTATTCCCTCCTGTACCTCTTCCCTTATCCCCCACCCTTCTTTGTCAATCCCAGTCACCGGTTCTACATGCTACAGGTTTACATCCTCCATCTTCACGCCTGGCTGTTGACCACTTCTTAGTAAGAAGATTGAGTTTCTCTTACTGTGAAGCTTTCCTCATAATGTTGCTCCATAAGCTTGCCCCCAGACCATGCTACCCATGAACTTGGTGGGTAAAGCAAAAGGGGACATCTGCCCATCCCTATCACAGTTTGATTGAATAAGTTGGGATGGTCTGCTTTTCAAAGTAGGGCTTCACGATGCACTGTCTCAAATGATGATGTTGCTTTGGACATTCCTATGCATTTTTAACCCTTTCTTATAACTGGAGTATGGATGTCCTTACCACTCTCCATTTTCAAGCCATTTGGGGTGATAGATCATGGAGGTTTCTTCCTGAATGGTTACTACTAAAATAGTGGACTATAACCCTTCAGTCAAGAGTAGGACTGTGGTGTTCTTACACATTCCACAAATGGTCAAAGAGTATACTGAGATCAGAAGCAGTGCAGTTCCCCTTTTCAGATCTGACTCTTTCAACTATAGAAGTATCTTTCAGGAAGTACATCTGTTCTTCCCTTGCACTAGTCCCTCCTCCTCATTAATGTGGGATTTTAGCTAGTATTGTGAGTGGAGAGATGTACCATATTGGAAGCCATAATTTTCCTACACTGAAAATTTATTTCCAATTGGTACCTCCCTCCCCACTCACTTCTGGTGCTTCCCGTTATCTGCCAAACTTAGAATTGATAGTTCAGTAAATGTGCATAGAGGGAGTCACATGCATCACTAGAGTGTGCTGTACTCCTTTTAATGGAGAAGTGACACATGATGATTTGCATGTGGAACACATTAAAATCATTTGATTCCAATATGGGGGTGCAGAAAGCTTGTGGCTTGTGTAATAAAAAAGTTTGCATATAGAGGGCAGCAATGAACAATAAAACTAATCTTGTGAGAAGAGGAAGTTCGTATCAAAAATACACTTCCAGTACATGAAATTATAATTTTTCTTCATCTGTATTCTGTGATTAGTGACTTGGTATTGATTTGTAGTAACCTTCCTGTCAAACAGTAATAACTCGCAGTGGTAGTTTGTTGGCAAGTATTGTAAACACTCCAAGCTAAGTGCATGACCTGCACAATCTTTTTAAGGGCAAAATGTAACTGTGTTTGACCTTCCTGTTTTTTCACTGAATTACTTCTTCAGTTGCAAATTCATATAGCTTTCAAATATAGATTTTATAACATAGAAAATATATTTGACATTATAATAAAAGGTTCTCAAACTATTGCAATTTAACTGGTTTTCTGACATTAAATAGGATTAGAAAATTCTGTTAAGTGTTTGGAATTTAGCAATTACAATTACACATAACTCATCTGAGGTGTATTTCCTAGATCTATCCAATGTAAAAAAATAATCATAAGATTCTATTGGTTGGAAAATCACTATTAGTTATAAACATTATATTTAGGGTTTGTGATATAGATACATATTTTGAAAACTATGATAAAGTGAAAGGAACATCACTGATGGATGTAACAAATCTGTTTCAATATCTTAGTCTGCTAATATTTACAGCCTGTATTTCCAATTGATTGGACACTTACCCTGAAACAAGTAAAAGAGAGTAAAGAAAACAAAAAAGGGAAATTAGAAAGTAAAATGTCATATATGACACAGAAATTTAGATTGAAAATTTGTTAAATATTTCATTTTGGAATTAAAAACTTTCCAAAAGTGCATAGTTTTATATTATATAACTTCATTAACAGACATTGATGATAATAAAGTTGTTTAGTTAAGTTTTGAATATAACTGTAAAACCTTATGACATGCACACTTTGTCCGAGAATTAATGAATGGCTTTGTTCTTATTTTGTATTGAAGGATGGCTATGTACAATTATTGATTACTAATGTAAAGGGTTTCTTTATTTATTTATTTTAATGTTAAATTATGTTTTGTCATTTTATCTTGTAATCCTGTGTATGAAGTAATTACAAGTATTGTTGTTATAGGGTTTTAATTATGCAATTTATTCTTCGTTAATGAACTGTGTTGTATATAAGTATTTACAGGAGTGAGAGAAAGTTGCATCATTCTTTGCCAGTGTGAATTTTTTAAATGAATTTAGTTATAAAATTTACAATTAACTTTGGCTTGAATACAATCCTGAAAGGGAGAAATAAAAGTGTATGTAGGCATACCATGTATTTTCTACCTTCTTTTATTAAAACAGATTTTTTTTCAAAATCTGTCATTTATTCAGGTGTATGTGTAATTTTTACATAACACATGGTCAAGAAAGTTTCCGTCACTCTAGCTAGTTGTTGTTCTGTATCATTCCTTCAAGATAATACCTAATCTGCTATGGATAAAAAAGCTTTAAAGTTACCCTTTATTTTATTAGACAGCAATTTTCTCCATTGGTAGGTCAAGTGATATCTTAAGGTTACAACATCTGTTTTCTAATTGAAAAGATCATTTATGTGGCTGGAGAAAGTTGTTCTTGGAAAGCATAAAATTAGTGCTTTAACTATATAATGTGATGTTTTAAGAATCTGGAATAAAATTCAAGCATTAAGAGTTCAGTAAGTACAGCTTAGAAAAAAAGTTGACAGCTGAGATCTAGTTCTCTCGTAGCAGTGACTATCTTTCATGCTGAAACAAATGCACATACTGTTAGTAGTTCAGTAAAGTTTACTGTATTTCTGTACATTTGTATTGAGCCTCTATTTCATATAGTCTCAATTAGACTCATACAATTTAGTATTGCTCTGTAATAAATATGTTACTTAATGATTATGTTATTCCATGGACCAATCTTGTTGCTCTAAAAAATCAATTTTTTTGAATGTACCACATTGGCAAAATGTTAAAAAAGATAGGCTTAGCTGTTTAATTCATGTAGGTTTTCTGTTGGTTTAAAATTATAATTATTTCTAGTACGTGGAAAGAAGTAGGATTTGTTTCTTCTAATCTAAGCAAAACAATAAATGTATAATTGTTTTTCTTTTTATCTGTTCAACAAATTATCAACTTCTAATTTCTCAACAGGTCTGTTATTTGTCAGTTGAAAACAATCCATAAAAATAATTCTGAAATTTGTCTTTGGTTTCAATTATTCAGTAATTATAAGGATTTTTAAGTAACTTTAAATTACGTATGTGGTGTTTTTATTCATAAATATGTGAAAAATTAAATGGATATAGATATTAAATAGATAAATCATAGAAAATCAATTTTCACTGTCTACAGCCAATTCCATGGAAGTTGGGATTTGTATATGGTATAAATATTAAGGTGATTTCATTTCTACTTTAGGAATTATGAGAACTGACTGCAGATTGAGTTTTCATGCTTGCTAACCAGTTTAACATCAGCATTTGGACTTTGTTTGGTAGATGGGACTTCGTCAACACATTTTGTAGCTATTAATGTATACATTATCTGTTATAACTTTATAGGATTGATAATGAATTCTTTACTGAATTCTTCTTAATGCTTATATCATGTAAGTTCTTTATTGTTTTGTCCCCCAGTGGCTCAGAGGTATGTCTGCAGGCTTACAACGCTAAAATCAGGGTTTCGATACCTGTGGTGGGCAGAGCACAGATAGCCCATTGTGTAGCTTTGTGCTTAATTCAAAAAACAACTTTATTGTTTTACAGAAATGATGTCACACTTATTAACAATTAAGGAAATGATAGTGCTGAGACTGTTTATTCCATGATATATATATATATCAAATATACAAGAAACAAATCTGTTTCACATATATGTGTGATGTTTAAAAAAGGTTTTTATGCCATTCTTAATCATGTGTAAAATAATTCTTAGCTAAAAATTTCCAACTTTGTTTTCAAGGGAAGACCATTTGGCTGGATGGAACACTTTGTTTTTAATCTCCTAAAATGGACACCTTTGGTGTATGTTCAGGTTAAAAAAGGTGCTTGCCTCAGACATTTTCATTATGTAATTTATTAAAATTTGAACTCACTAATTAGTAACTTCAGATACTATGTGTGTTTACTTTCAGTATATATTTGTATATTGTGCCTTATAATGTTCATAAAAGTATGTACTGTTGAATTACATGTAATGGCCTATTAAATGCACATTTTCACTCAGATTAGTGTTCTAGAGTTACTTTTCAGTAGTTTTAATAATGTTCTATATAGATATATATACATATGAAATGCATGTGGGACGTTGTGGGCTTGAACACCCATGTCTCGCTCTCCTAATTTCTATTTCTATTATTTTATTTTATTTCTTTATCTGAGACTGACAAATGGAGATTAAAACTGGTAGACAGTGTATCCCCACCGCAATGTGGGGTCTACTTCTGCAGTAACCTCCAAAACCTAGGGTATATTAAACTTATATTACACATTATAGTATGTATCTTGGGATCATTTCAATTGGTGCAATATTTTTCATTTTAGTTTCATTTTGGTTTTTGGTTACAACAAACTAACATGAGTCAGAGGTTTGGATTATCAATTCTTATGCAGTCCTTCCTTTTGATTTTGTGTTATTTTACTTAACTCTTCAATATTAAGATTCTCTTTAAATATGTGTATATAAATATATATTCGGCTACATTTCTTTGTTTTTTATCACAGCTCAATGGAGTGAGGTACTGCACACAACCAGTGATTGATGTTCCTGCATCCTTGTGATCAAATACATCTACATTTGTCTTCTTCTGAACACAGTTTCATTACTGACCCATTTTATAAAACAAAATGCATGATCTGTATTGAGTGGCACAGTCAGAAAAATGTTAGAACTTGCAACAGCAAGTATTGTGAATATTGACTTGCATGTAATTGGAAGAAAAACCTTAAATATTTTACAGGTTATATAGTTTAACATTTAATAAATAGAAACTTCAGTAACTTTGAAATGATGGTAAATACTGAAACTTCCATAATTTGTACATGTTTTGGCTAAGAGATTATTTACCGACATATACAAGCTCATTTGAGTTTCCTTTTTTTAAAGGAAAAAGATAAAAGGAAAAAAATCTTGTTGCTTATATTGACTTCCTAAAAGTAGCATAATGTATAACACCTAGGAATCTAGTATGTACATTGTATCTGACTTCTAGATCAACATATCCTACACCACAGTGGCATTTTTGTATTCTTTGGTATATTCATGCTTAATGCCTACAATTTTTTATAAAACCAAAAATCTGATGTAAAATAAAATATTTCTTTTCTCATGTAATCCACTTCCCATTGTATTAGTTAATTGAAAAATAAATTTGTAATATTTGTTATCGTAACTGCATAAACCAAAATTACACGTGCACTGTTTTTGAAGTTATAAAAGGTATACTAATCTGTAGCAGTATAAATATGTTAATGATTATATGGTCTAGTATGAAGGTATTTCAGCAAGGTAACTAAGAATTAACTGACATATGTTTCTATGTAAAACTTACATATATCCTGCAAACATAATATGATGAGAAAATTATTCAGTATGATAATAACATTATTCATTATATATTTATATTTAAAAATAAAAAAAAGAAAGATTATAATAGATTTTTTTAATCTTTTTATTCTAAATTCCAGTATTGTTACTCACTGTTCCTGAAAATATCAAGATAATTTGTGGTTAAACATTAAAACTTTGTGTTTTATGAATGTCAGTGTTGTAATAATTAGCCATCATATAGTTATAAGTTTAAACTTCTGTGTTTTGTGATAGTCATACATGTTAAGATTATATTACTATATAGTGGTATGGAAGACGTTAATGGTTGGTTACACACAATAGTCAAAAAATTTATTGCATCAAACAGTTTTGTCTAACTTTTCTTCAAAACCATCAGAGAAGACTTAACTCTGCATTTTCGTTGGAAGACTAGAAAATTGTGATAGAAGTCAAACTGCACCATTTAAAAACTACACAGATTTGCCAGAAGAAATTATCATATATTTTTCCTTGAAGACTAAACTGCACATTAGTGCCAGAAAGCTGAACTGTACAACTGTGATATAAGAGATGAATCAAAGACCTGAATTACACTTTTATGTTGTTATATAAAACTACTCTGTTTTAGTGGAAAACAGATCAACCCAGTTGTAATAGAAGAGAGATGTACACATTTGTGCTAAAAAATGGCATTAGACATACATTTAAGGTAGACAAGAGAATACGCTGTCAGGCTACAAGATAAAACTACACAGTTGTGTTGGTAAATATATTGTGTACCCAGTTGTTCTTGTAGACAATGTGGTGTGCTGGAACATGAAACTATACAGTCCTGGAAAATTATCAAATTACATGTTTGTGCTAAAAGATGTAACTCTAGAGTTGTGCTACTAAAAGAACAGCACAGTTTTCCTGGAATACAGAACTACATATTTTTGTATAAAGCGTGAACTATACGTTTATTCTGTAAGACAGAACTACACAGTAATACCCAGATGTGGTAGTGACAGGAGTGCATATTTTGTTCCCTAAGAGATTGAACTTTACATTTATCCTAGAAAACATAACTGGTAAAAAAAAAAAAAGCTATAGTTTTATTGCATGACTGAAATATACAGTTGTATTAAAAGGCTGAAGTGCAGAGTTGTGCTATAAGACTGAGTTGCACAATTCTGGTAGAAGAAATAGCATATATTTCTCCTAGAAGCTGTATAAGATACTAAAAGACAGATGTGCTACAACAAGACAAATGTTAAGTAGAAAACAGGAGTTTACAGTTCTACTATACAGCAGAAATGTGTAGTTTCCCTGAAAAATATAATGCACAATTATACAAGAAGACTGAATTATACAACTGTGGTAGAAGACACAGGACTGCAAAGTTCTGCTAGATTTCATTCAATCTTGAAGCACAAATGTGTAATGTTTCTTACCATAACTGTATAATGTTTTTAGCATAAGTATGTAGTCCTTTCTTGTCGCACAACTCTTTTAGTCTTTCTTTTAGAATAAATTTGTAATTATGTCATCCAGCACAACAGTTTAAGTATTCTGTCTTCTACCACAATGGTATAGGTCCGTCTTTTAGTAGTTTTACCTTTTCAGATCTATGTGTCTTTCATCTAATACGTTTCTATATGTGCTTCTTTTAACACAAGTGGGCAGTTGTGTTTTCATCATAGCTTTGTAGTTCATGTAGTAATACAATTGTATAGTTCATTATTCTAGCATAATTGTGCAGTTTAATATTAAAGAAAATGTACATTTCTTATATCTAGCACAACTGTGTAACTTGTATTATGAAAAGTCCAGAGAATCATGTGCTTCCAAGCTTTGGGAACTGCTAACTGTAACAAGCTGAGAGCCACTGCTTGGTGGTTGATAAAAATCATATAGCCTACCTTCTTGCATTTGCAACTACTTGTACAGATGTTGTAGGTTAATAGCATCCATGCTGCATTCCTCTGTATGAGCCAGGCAAGCATTATCCATTATTGATTCAGATCTTTCATTTACTTTTCCTAGACCTCCCAAAGTATTAACCATTTCATTATTGGAACCTCTTACTACATAGCTTGTCATTGTTATAATAGAAATTATTTTAACACCCACGCTGTGTTCAGGATATTGAAATTCAGTGCATGGACAGAGTCATATCATCTAAAGAGGCAATTCTATGTTTTCTTGTTATGGACATGGAAGATTGTGTTTACCACACCATTATTCAGCAAGCTGCTATCCCTTTATGTTTTTTAAAAACCAATAATCATATCTGCAATGCATTATCCACTGTAACAAGGACTTTCTACCACACAACTAGCACTAAAGGTGTGTTAAATTTTATTTACAATTCATGAGCATATGATTAAAACGTGATTACATGTTCTGCTTTGTCTTACAAATATGAAATTACATTGCTCCTTTTCAAGTATCACTGGTACTGGTGTCTAACACAAATTTCCCAATCTTTTCTTGAATATACCAACACCAGAACTTGTACAAAAGCACATTTCAGGTATTGAAATTTTTGCTTACACATTCCTCACTCCAAGTGTACCTTTACCTTAGTAAGAGCAGATAATGGTAAGACAGTCTTGGAGAACTTAGCCACAAACCACTGGTAATATAATGCAAACCCAAGGAAACTGCAGACTTATGTTTCAAAACAGGTTCAGCCCCATTTCACACAGTTGCTATTTCAGTAGAACCCATGGAGATTCTTTCTTTACTCACAATATAACTGAACATGAATGCAAATTTCAATAGCATTTTCAGATTCTCATGCAACATGCAACCACAGACCAGGACATCATTGACTAGATTAGGCACTTCTTAGTTTGAATCCTCTTCAGTGTAACTCCATTAGTCTCTTGTTAGTGGTGAGCACATTACCCAAGTATGTGTAATGCATTTATGTATATTTTTCTGGTTCAACATGCTCTTAGGAAGTTCTTAACTGCCACGTGCCTATTCTAACTGTAAAATCCATTGCATTAAATAACATGGCAAAGTTAAACTTGTGCTTTGAAACCTCTTCACTATAAGCTTGGCAATAACTATGATGCACTAATTGAAATTTTTAACGATACCTTCATAGGTGAATTTGGCAATACTGCAAATACCAATACAAAATTTCTTGGAAATGGCTTTTGTAAAATCAAACTTGTTTCACTTTGTGGTATAATAGCTTTTCCCGAGATCAACCTCACTAGTAAATAACTTCAGGCAAAGGACTGAGACATACATTCTGCTACCAAACACCAACAACAAACCAAGAAGTGTCTTGGAACTGCAGGAATTACAAAGAGTTGAAAGAGGCACTGATAAATGATTGTAAACTCGTTGAAGTGTTAGAGATGCCAACAAACATTAAACCCAAGCTATTAAGCATTTAAAGAAAGAAGAAGCAGTTTACATACGAGACATAAGATGAGTTATTTTAGGACCCAATTTCAAGTAAGTTTCTACTTTTCATTCCCTGCCACTGAAATACACTCAGTTGAAGAAGAGTTTAGCAAACGCATCACTTAACTCCATGTTTTGTTTCCTGTACAATATTCACAGATTACAAGATAAGAGGTCAAAACAGGTGATGAAACACTGTGTGAAACTGAAGTCAGCTTTTCAACATAAAAATTCCAAAGCTATTGATAATGGAGATTCATGCACAGCAACTATCAAAACGTTTTACACCTTAAGATGTATTAAAGTTTTTTCTGAATATAAAGTGACAGACAGTACTCTCAACATTTACACTGCTCTCAGCATTCTTTTGAACACTTTGTTTCCATTTCCAAAATGGGTGTCAAGCAGAAGAAACGTTTTTAAAATAACTGGAATTCATACAATGTTGGAATATAAATGCAATAAAATGAAATATCTGCAAAAACACAAATTCAAAATAGAAACAAAATTATTTTGCTTAATGACTTTTAAGAGACCATTTTTTTTCAGGCCTAAGCTTGATGAAAAAAATGGTGTTTAGAAACAACACTGGATAAAATAAATTTGTTTCAATTTAAATGTTGTGTTTTTTACAGCAATTATAAGTTAAAAGGAAAAGATTACTGCATGCACATTTACAGTAAATTGTAACTTATCTAGTCAAAGTATCACGTCCCTCATAGAGGCTACCATACTGCATTTTTAAATGTCAAAGCCCCTTTGAGTCATTAAACCTGCTGAGTCAATGTTGAACTTTGTAGGTCAATAATCACAAAAGTTAGCTTTGGAAACAAGGTGCACTTATGCTGAGTGTTAGAGTTTTCAAGTGTGCCCAAAATTAATGTATGTCTCAAAAAGTGACTTATGAACCTTCTCACAGTAGAGAGCAAAGGATTCTTGTGTGAAGTTTAGAAGACAAAGGAACAAGCCACAACTATTAATTTTTTTTTATGGTTTCTTTTGATGATGATAATCTTTACATATTATCAGAGAGTTTGCTAACTCTCAGTATGGAGAGATGGCATAAACTTCTGTATTAAAGTGACACAAAATCTTCTAAATGTTTTCCTCTGTATGTGTGAAGAGTTACATCACATGAACTTTCTCTTCCCAGTGGATATGCTATTTTTCAGCTACCCAGAGCATTCCATGTTGAAAACCAACGAGTAGGCCTAATGCCTACCTAGTTCTAGCAGTAACTATAATTTTATCATTAGATGATAAAGCAAAATAGGCTTCATGATCTCAAATTATCTATCAATTTTATCCTTATTCTATGCAAAATTTATAAAGATTTAGAATACATTATATAACCTAGTGTAACAAGCAGACCAGGAGTTTTACTATTACGACCAGTTACAATTTATTTATATTAAGTGAGGATTTCAATAATGAGTGGAGTGTGCAAGTACTAACTCAAGGAAGTTTACAGTTAAAGTAAAGAATGTGACATTGACATTAAGATTCAAAATACTGAAACGCTTCCAATGTACTTTTCACAAATTCTCTGTTACAATAAATTCATAGAATAACTTGAATTAAACTAACATAACTAATTAATGTTTCCAAATTATATTTCCAATGTCATTACTAAAATGAGTTTACCATTGTTAACTATGCTAGTCAATGCTATAAAAGTTTAACTTTTTGTAAAATATTCATAAAAGTAGTATTCTAAAATGAATTATATGAAAGGTATAATGGTGCAAGCTGAGATTCTATTCAAACATTAAGCTTTCAATGGTCAAAGTGAGGAAATCAGCAATTTAGGGATTTTATTCTCCGTGTAAGGTCCAAAATGCTTAGGTTGCTATATGATCATTAGACTTTTGAAAATAAATCACCTTAAAAAACTATTGCTGTAATTTATTTCCTTGGTGACGTTTCAAGCAAAATCTCTTTTTTTCAAACCAGAAACAAGAACATTTTAAAGTGAAGCACTAGGCGAAAACAGAGTGCAAATTGAGACAGAATTATGAAAATTAAACAATGTAATAAAGTTGAGTATTAAAATTATTATTATTAAAGATAACTATGTAGCAATGAAAGAAATAACTTAAACATTTTAAGGTAATATATGAAGGTTATTTAAAAATTTTATAAAAAGCTGAACCATTTCTTAATAACCAAAGGACTCGAATAACCCAATATGAAATTATTTTTTTTTATTTTGGTTCTTTGGTGTTTGAAAGAGCATGTTGTAAGACAAGTACTTTAAAGCACTCAAGGAAATTATTAGCTGTGTTTATCTTGATATTTAACCAAATTGCTCTCACATTCATTCAATGAACATGACTGGTTTCTCCTTCATAGATTTGGTCACACTTGTTACAAATAATACAATGAATTAAACACTTAGATTCACAGTTGAAATGACTATTCACAAAATATGCTGATTTAGGATCTCTAACAGATGTTCAATGATCAGTATAAGGTCAAGTGTTGCATCTGCTCTTCTGACAGTTGTATGCACCAACTGAAAAATGAAATGATAATTGTATGTTGTTCAGAAGTTGACTTTGCACACTTACCTAACTTTAGTTTCTTGTTTATAAGAAACTACAAGTTTTTTGGGGGGAATACGTGACTGATGATATCATCCTGTATTATTATGTGAAAGTTGTCCAATAATGTGTATATTATTTGCATGTTGAATGGGTGAAACATAAGTGTAAGGGAAATGTGTTGTTAACTGATGGAAATAAAAGTGTGTTTGTTGAAGTGAGGTTAGGCATGTGTAGTTTTAAACTGTTCAGGATATTGGTTTTATAATTACTGATACAATTTAAAGTAAATAAACTCTGAAAAGCTGAATTTGGGTGTTTTAACATGTGGATTATCTTTAGTGTAAGGAAGAAGATAAGTATGATAGCCACATTTTCAAAAAGTGGAACATGCTGCTAGATTTGCTGTTATAATCTTGGTTGTTACTGCAGAGCCTATGTAATATGGTGAGTTATGACTGTTTCTCATAATGTATGGAGGACGAGTGGATGAATATACAAGTTGTAAATTTTGTTTCGACACTTTGACACCTTATAAAACAAATTACGTACCTTAATGTCTCTTTCTTTCTTTGTGAACCTGATGATGACCAAAGAAGGTCAAAACGTTGTTCGCTCCTCTATACAAATTTTCTCTACCCATACCAGCCATTTTTACATATATAGAATGGACCTTTGCAGCATTGTAAAAAATTCTACATCCAGAAGACTTCTCCTAAAGCCAACAACTTTTTTTTGAACAATGATTTTCCCTTGATGACTAATTCTCCCTCTTGTTAAAACATTCTTCTAGTTGTAGAAAAGGCCATTTTATTTAACAAAGAAGCCTTTTACACTTACTGAACAATAGGGCAAGTAAACGAAGTTATACAATTTAGCAGATATAAAACTGCAATAACAATATATTGTAATCATACTGCCAAAGTTTTCTAGTACCTATATAATCTGTGGTGTATGAAAGTTAAATTAAAATTGGTGCTATATTTAATGCCATTAGATAAAAAGGAATTTGCTCAAGATATACATTGTGGAGTAATACTAAATATTTTACTAATTTAATTAATGTAAAATGGAATAACGAGAATGAACAAACCACACAATGAACAATGTTGAGACCTTAACACAAATGCAAGGTGTATTTGCTTGAATAAAACTAATAGACTGACTTTGATTGGACACTTTTAACTTTTTTTTCTTACACTTTTCCACACTGACAAATGTAACATTCCTGGCATGTAAGAAATCTCACATTTACACAAGGCAAACAGAGTTACCCATGTGACTGTCACACTCATTACAACATAGAGGGAGTTGTAGCCTCTAGATATCACTTAAATAACCACTGAAGGATACTGTTTTTAACAACCTTATACAAAATGCAGCATTTATCAATATCCTTCTGAGAGGAACATGTATTATCCACTTCTAAAATAACAAATAATCCTTAGAAGTTTCAGAATCACATTTGGAAGGACTCCCCAACTTGGTATCCTAAATACAAAGTAACCAAATCAAAATTTTCAAAATTAATTATGTTAACATCTTTAAAAAGTAAACTGTCACTACAAGAGGAGGTGCCTAAAACATTACAGTTAAGCACTCATGATGTTAGAAAAGCATGTAGGTTCAAGAAGTCTTAATATAAAATGCTAAAAACCCTGTAACCTTTCAAAAGTACTCTTGTTATAGGGTTTTTATCATTAAACATCAATGTACAAGTAAAAAGTTAATATTATCATTAAAGAGGCACCAAAAAATTCAACATTAAACACATTAAGGAAGCAATTAAATTTGCTATTAAGGGTGCAAATGAAAATTAATCAAGCTGAAATGCATGACTAATCATCCCCTATGGTTTTTCCCAACCACAATTATACAATTAAAAACAGCTTCAACACAGAAACTATCAATATTTCACCTCAATACACATACAAAAGCAATACAGGACTCCTCTTTCCCTCCACTTATTTCTCTATTATTGTGTGCCTCTGAGCTAATCTGTCTTATGCAGTGCATGTGTTATAAATTATGAAGTCATCAAATATACTAGTGCCTGGTTCTTTTTTTTTTCAAAGACAGAAATATCTTGTAAATGTTTCACCCGTTAGCATCACTACCTTTCAATTTAATTGCATTTCAGGGATACCTTTAGGTTCTATAAAAAGGCAAGGAATGAAAGTGAATTAGGAAAGCAAAAATTATATACATGCCAGAGTATCAAACTTTACAACCATCTCCCAAACAAGAACTGCTATAATGGTATCTCCACTCATCAATTCACAAAAATCTGATGATAAAAATTATTTCACTGAATAGACTCTGGCAAAGACTAAGAAAGAGAGCTTGTTTTTGAAATTTCAGCACCTAGTCCAATTACTAGTAAATAAAGAAGCAAGTATACCACTTTGTCAGAATATCTACAGTTGCAACCAGCTGTAATATCATTGACTCCTTCTGAACATGAATTAGTGGTCATGTAGGAAAGCCATTTAGAGACATCTTCTCCAACTGAGATCCAGCCTTGGAGATTCCTGTAACAAATTTTATGCTAGATTTTTGGCTTGTCAAAAAGATCCATTAAAAATTGAATCTTTCAAAAAGTACGTGATTTCAGTTTGAAAATACCCTCCCATGAAGAAGAAACCTGAAGGCTATCCAAGGAAGTTTAATTCAAAATTGTTCTACAGGAAAATAGCGAATAGAAAACCTACTGCTAGAGAATGGATGATATACAGTGCCTTGCAAAAGTATTCATCCCTGCAAAGTTTCCATATTTTGTTGCTGAGTTTTCAGTCATGAAACTTTCAAATAGGACTTTAATGTTTAGAATCTACACAACCTGTCCCAAACTAAGAAAACTAAAAAAATAGTTGATATTGTGCATCTTTGCTAGATTTTCAAAGAAACTTAGAATATTCTCAATCACATAAGTATTCAATCCTAAATCAGTTCAGATGCAAAATATTAAAATGAAAGGACACAAAATTAGTGCAATTATCTCTGTCTGTGTGTAATCAAAGTGGCTATCTTGACTTCAGAGTAAAGGCATCTGTTCAAACCACAACTCACACAGGATTATAACAAACCAACCATGAAGACTAAGGGGCTTTCCAAACAAGTTAAGGATAAAGTGGTAGAGAAGCACAGATTAGGAGAAGGTTACAAAGATAATTTCAAAGTCACTGATTATCCTTTTGAGTATGCTGAAGTCCCTCATTAAAAAGTGTAATGTGCTTCATACCACTCAGTCACTACACAAAGCCACAATGTAGTAGTTTCAAAAGAAGAAAGTTGATTTCCTGAAATATCCCATTCAAAGTCCTTATTTTAATCCAGTAGAAAATTTATGGCAAAATTTGAAGATTGCAGTCCATCAATGATCCCAATACAATTTGTCAGAATTTGAATAATTTTGGCAGGAAGAATGGGCAAAAATTACATTATCCCATTGTTCAAAGCTGATAGAGACCTAGCCAAAAGAACTCACAGCAGTAATGGGTGCTGAAGATGCTTCCATCAACTACTGACTTATGGGAGGTGAGAACTTATGAAATCAGCAAATTTAAATTTATATATTTTCTTTACAAGTTTTGCTAAGTTCAACCTCCTTTACATATAACAGTGCTAAGTTTGATCATTGAGTTTTGCATAAAAACAAGCTTAATGTTTTTTCAAACAAGGAAAAGTCAAAAGAGAAAATGTGTCAACATCAACACAGTGAAGCATACTGCCAATGTATTCTTGATTACCCATAAACATGAGAATAGATGCATTGACAGAACTAGAAAACCCATACAAGTTGAAGAAAAAAGTATTTAAGAAACATTTAGAAAAGAGAAGCTTCTCTTGTTAGATTTCTTGCTAAACCTAAATTCGTCTTTAAAGGACAAATTCAAAATTTCGGCAATGCCCATAATGGAAGCACTTTTGGCTTTCTTGATCTATTTGCTGAATATGATCCTTTCTTGAAGAACATGGAAGTCCAAATAGTGGGTGCTACTCACACATATCAGCAACATACAAAAGAGTCATTGAACTTATGTCTAGAAAACTGAAATACACAATTTCTGAAACTAAAAAGGCAAAGTATTACTCATTATCTGTTGACTCCACTTCAGGCATCACAAGAACAGAGCAACTAACTGATTTTTACCACATTTTGTACAAATAGAGTCACATAGTTAAAGAACTCATTAACATCTTTTTGTACTTCATAGAGGAAAATTAAATCAACATTGGAAATTGCTGCAGCTGATTTCATGACACTGATAATAATATGCCAGGGAAATAACAGTGAAATTCAAAATAGTCTGAAGTCTGCAAATCTACCATGCACTACACATTCAGTAAAACCAATTGGAGTAATCAATTTATTTGGATTACTGTAATCAATATACACTTTCATTTCTGTAATAACTTATCAATGTAGGCCTATTATAAACTTTCTGAGAAAGATAATAATAGTTTCACTAAGACAGAACCTTCAGACACTTGTTGGTCTGTAATAGCTTATGCCATGAGATAATTTCTTGAAGATTATGCTATGTTAAAAATAAGTGATTTTGTTAGTTTTTTTCACAGGATCTACAACAGATTGAAACTGTAAGAAACAATGCCAGTTAACAACATGAACCACTTGGAAATGAGATCCATGGCTTTTTTCTTAAATTCAGTTTTGGCTATGTTCAATGCCATAAGCCTTTGATTTTTGAATGATATTCACAAAACATTTGACAATACCACATAGATGAATTGCTAAAATATTATTTCAGTAGGTGAGAGATAGGTTGGCTCGTCAGATACAAGACTCACTAAATGAGAAAAAAAAGGAGAGAGTTGCTATAGAAGTTCATTAATTCTATATTAATGTGATGAAGGGATATCTTAGGGTTTGATATTAAAATATTTATTCTTTTTTGGTTTACATGAGTGGTGAAGAAAATAATAATAATCAACTGATTATTTGCATTTGCTGATTAGTTTTGTGTGTTGTTAGCAGTAAAAAGGATGGTACTGTTTGATAAAAGAATTTGGTTATTTGATGACACATGCAAATAAGTGGCAGATTTGTTTTAATTAAAATAATTACAAGTTAACCTATGTGTGATTACAAAATTTGAATTATAAATTTTAATGAGAATAACCTTAAAACTGTTATGGAGGAAAAATATCTTGGTTTTTTTTTTGTTGATAAATTTTTTAATTTATGTGTTTCTGCCAGTGGCAGGATAAATGAGGTTGAATCTACAGAAAGACTGAATACAAGTCTAAAGAGGTTATAACATTACTGTATAGGTAGGTCACTGAGTAGGCCACATTTGGAATACAGTAGTCAATCTTGTGTTATTATCTCAAAGTGTTATTGATTTGTTGAAAAACATTCAGTGAAGGAATACTGCAATGATACCTGTGATGGAAACATTATCATATGAGAGTACGTTAAGATCTTTGAACTTATTTTCCCTTGAAAAAAACAAACAAAACCAGAGGCAGGGTTTGGTATGTTTTGGATTTATGCAAATCTTCACAAGAGCTATTTGCACTAGCTGGCCCTAATTTAGTCTCTAGACTAAAATTAAATTGACTAATCAACACCACTCACCTCCAACTCTTAGGTTAATCTTAAGAATTAATTGGATTGACCATCACATTATAACATTCTCTATCACTGAAAGGGTGTGCACATTTAGTATAACAGGGATTCAAACCCACAACCTCCCACACTGCAAATCGAGCATCTTAACCATCAGGCCCAATAGGTGTTTAAGATTGTTATGAGATCTGATAGTATTGATACATAGTTTTTCATATTTAATAGTGAAAATGTGTGTACAGAAGCATGCTCCACCCAAACAGAGAGAAATTCATGAACAGGTGTTTGGGAGAAGCAGAAAAAGAAGGATGTAAAAAATGTTGCAGAATTGGTTGAACCACCATCACAGTAAGAGGTTAAGAAGTTAATGAGAGAAATGAGAGACTTCAGTGGATCTTTGACCATTTTCACTAATATGCCAGCATCCACTGAAGTGGACTCATATGAGTGCATCTATGACCCACCATCACATTAAGAGATTAAGAAATGAAAGAGAGAAATTAGAGACTTCAGTGGATCTTTAGCCATTTCCATTAATATGTCTGAGTCCACCAAAATGGATACATATGAGTGCATCCATGAAGCGTGAGGGACTGGAAAGGCTAAAATTCCAAAAACAGACAGATCTTCTCTTGCAGAAAAGATATGAGCTTTGGAAACACACAGGAAGAAGGCTGAATCTGCTATGCAACTGAGTAAATAAAAACCATCAAATGAAGCAGATAAAGAATGTGGTTCAATACTTGACCAGACAACCCAAATAAACAGAAGTTTTAGCATAATAATGCCTCCCAAAATGGGACTAAGAGAAACTAATCATCCACATATCAACATACATATCACAAAGAGTATATTCTCTATACAAAAGCACTCTGGCCATGTTGGAAAACATATGAAGGCTGTAGTTAAATGGCAAAAACCGAAACCAAGCTTCCCAATTTGTCAGGCTAAACAAAGGAAGCAGGATAAACCAGAATGTTGATAAAAATATGAAACATTTACCTTGGTCATCCTGGAAGGAACCACCCACCTCAGATATAAGAAGCCTGCCATCTTGAACCAAGAGATAAGAAATTTGTTCAATGGTGAAAGACTGATGATTGGCTATCAATCCCATGCCTCCTTGGGATTTACAAATAATGGTAGAAAAACTTCAGAATGGGAATAGGGACCAATTCTCCCATAATCATTGTTTGAATGAAATATACAGCATCCTACAGGTGCCAAAGATGAAAGAAGTGCAAAGGTGGTGGAAAGAAGATTGACTCAGGAGAAAGAGGAGGTTTAATGCAGAAAGACAGAATAAACACCTTTGTTACCCAAAATTCTTCAACAGTGGAAGTCCAATAATCTGCAAAATGTAACAGTCAAGCTTTCACAAGTTAAAAGTGAAGGATAGCTCCAGCAGACAGTCAACTCCAAGCTTCTCAATGACAATTCATAATGGGGGTGCTAGGAATGGCCTCTACAATAGATAACAAGCCAATGGGAGATGACAAGGTTCATGAGGATGAGAACCCTGCTGAACCTTACGAAACCTAGATAAGTTTAGCATATGAAAAATCCTCTAAAACAATTTCTCATAGGAAGAAGGGTGTTAAATGAAATTCCCTGAGGTAAAACTTAAGTAGTTGAACTCCAGAATATAAAGCATTCCAGCCAAGCACATCCTAGTAACAAATAAATCCAGTTATATGGAGAGCAGCTGAAAAAATTTAAGCCTATATAAAGAATAGATAGGAGTGATTTTCCCCAATACATCTCCTCTTCTGTATCCTTCTGCTAAACTATATACACCCTTATGCAAATTAATTGAAACAAGATGGAAAATTACGATTTTTTTCAATTTTTTGCATTTTATTTCTGAGAATCCAAAAATTACTCACAAATTAATACATGATATGACCGCCTTTATTTTTCAGAAGATCATTAATCCACTTTGGGATCGAGTCCACGAATTGACTGCAATCTTTACTAATTTTTGGATCACAGTACCACACCTCAATTATGGCCTCAATTAGTTTATCTTTTGTAGTACAGTCTTTTCCCCAAAGTCTTTCTTTAAAAATCACCCAAAGATTTTCAATAGGATTTAAGTCCAGAGAGTTTTCAGGCCAGTCCAGCACCTTTATTCTCCTTGTAGTCATAAAATTCTTCACAAGTTTTGATGTATGGCACAGAGCCAGATCTTGCTAAAAAATGCCAGATCCATCTGGAAATCTCTTTTTCAATTCTGGAATGACTCTCCTCTGCAAAACTTCGATGTACTGTGGTCCTCGCATCATACCTTCTACAATATGTAAGCCTTCGATGCCATAGTAGCTTAAAAAGCCTTAAAACATCTTCAAAGGATGTTTTACGAACTGATTGATGTGAGATTCTCGAAGTTTCTCACCTGGAGATCTGCAAACATGCAGACTTCTTTGACCCTGTACGAAGAAATGAGTCTCGTCACTGAATAACACCTTCCTCCATTGTTCTTGCATTTCAGATCTCATTGATACAGTTTTTTCTTCATTGAGTTGGTAAGAAGTTGTTTTTTGACTGGTCTCCTTGCCCTTCTAACGCAATTTCGAATGACGTAATATTACTCAAAATTTCGTCACGTATCCCAAAAATAGATCGACCATACTGTAAAGCACAGCTAATGATGCCATCTGTGTGAAAAAATTATTATTAAAGGAAATCAGTGAGCCCAGCAAGCCTACACCGGCCACCATGCTGAAAATATTGTAAAATGACCATTTTTTCAATTAATATGCACAAGGGTGTTTTTTGTTGTTTTTTTTACTATTTCCATATTCTACTTTCAGTTTTTGTTCAAGTTCTTCCCACACTTTTATCTTGGCTGCTCTTTTTTGTACGTTCTGACTCTGTTCTAGTTATCTGATATTCTTTGTGTGTTTTAGTTTGTTTTGAATTTTGTGCAAGGCTACAAAAGGACTATCTGTGCTATCCATCCCTAATTAGTGTAAGACTAGAGGGAAGGCAACTAGTCATCACCACTCACTGCCAACTCTTTTACCAATGAATAGTGGGATTGACCATCACATTATAATGCCACCAAGGCTGAAAGGGTGAGCATGTTTGGTGTGACAGGGATTCGAACCCATGACCCTCGGATTACATGTCAAGTGCCTCAACCACGTTGGCCATGCCGGGCCCTTCTCTTTGCTTCTGTGGCATTCTTCTCTTCATCCACAACTTGAAACTGCATATCTTAATTTTAACAGCTAGTTACTTCTTCTGTTCATCATAATGTGCACTTTATCCTTTCACTCCAACATATGTAGCACCTATGACTTCCTCTGTTGTTAGGTCCTTTATATTTTTTTCCAGCATTTATTTTGCAAATGATCTGTGCTTAACATTTCACTTACATTTTCAAAATTCTTTTATTTTTTGTATTCAATTGTTTGATATTTAATCTCTTAAAACTAAGACTGTAAATATTTTAATTCATTTTACACACTACCAAACTATGGTTTGAGTACAGTAAGACTGATGATATATTCTTAACAAAAGATGTGTTTTATGATAGTTTGCAATATACATAAAATTTAATTAATTGTGGACAGAACACAATTAATTAAATTTTATGTATATTGTAAACTATCATAAAACACATCTTTTTCTTGATTGCTTGATCCCTGTTGTGGTGCATAAACTTCTATCACACTAATTCTCTAATCTTTTATTTCATCTTAATTCTAATGACTCTTACATTTATACATTCAACTTTCTACACATAATTGTACATTTCTGGACTCATAAAAATTCCAATATTACATATACAATCCTCATCCTTTTTCCTTCAAACACAAATCCTGTATAATCCATGGAAAAAAACAACAGGAAATCAAACTTTTGGTTGCACCCAAAGTTAGAACTTATGCACATCCAGTGTATAAAGATGAAGTAATCCAGCTAGTCTCCACAAGGTAGAAGAGTCTTGTTCTAAGGAGCATTCTAAACCCTTTTGGGGCACAAAATATTCATGTTATTTGCTGGTAGGATGATCACTAAATATTAGAATTTACAAACTTCTGTCAGAACTGGTGTTCCAATAATCAAAACTGTAGATGATTTAGAATACACACTGGTAATTTCATAAAACACTTAGACAAATACTACAAACAAGTTGTTATACTTGCACAGATTAGACCTCTTAAGTGCTTACAAACTATTTTATGAATTATTGGAGTAAAAACTGTACAGATCAGTTTCCACTATGACATTACTAACTAATCATTTATAAACAGTATTTTAAAAGACAGGTATGGAATATTATATATATTTGAGAATGAGTCTCTGCTTATACTACTAAACATTTTTTTTTAAATTTAATTCTAAAGTAAAATTCATGTGTACTAGAATATATATACATTATGATAATCTTTTTCCAATATATTTCAATTAATAAAGAGATGCAATAATGAAATGACAGATTATACATACATTAGTAAAACACAAATACTGGTTGTAATTTTTTCTTTTAATTCAATAAAAGTTACTGAACAAAGCCTCTGACTTTTATTTAAGTATAACACTGTCCTACTTTGTCACAAAATTTAACAGAAATAAAACACTTTTCAGATTTTTGTATAAAATTATAGCTTTCTAAACTGACACTACACTGTAAACATCAATGCTATAAAATGAATGTAATACTTTATGTGATCTGTAAATTGATATTGTAATACATGATCAGATGCAAAATAATTGACAACACTGAAATTAATTTAAAACTTATATTCCTGCTCCACAATTTTCATTTGACCGTGTCTATATCTAATCAATGAAAGAAAAATTGTTTGTGTAATTCTAAATAAAGGCTGATGGTGAAAGTTTTAACATCTACCTATATGATGACACTTTCTCTTCATCAACCATTGAACTATAAGAGTTCATGAACTTCCAAGGTGTTGGATGCCTTCAACTTCAGAGGATTTTTTTGCATTGATAGGTTGTCTATCAATCATGTGCTTAAAAGGAATCTCGCATACTGATATCAGTTAAATATAAACTTCACCTTAATATCCAGATCACACCATAACAGTTGCATTACAGAAACTTACTAATATAAATAATGTTCTTGATCACTACTTTGTCTGTTGTATCCCAGCTGGCCTCAAGAGCTCCAATATTAGGTAAAAGGCTTAGTTGGTACTCCATATTGTAAGTATGGTATGATTGAAATATTACTACATTCTTACTTACTGTCACTCAGAAGTTGTCAACCATAATCAAAACAAGACAATCTTGGATCAAGTTTACTAGTATTAATATTATCACTTTTGTCTCAGGATTCCCTAGCATTTTCCTCACCAGATTTAAATGAAGCTGGACGAATAGAACACTTTACAGTACAAATGGCAGCCAATACTCATCCCACTCCAGATGTATGTAAGGCAGAAAACAATAAATGATTCAACACATTCTTAAAAAGTTACATACACAACTGGTAAACTTGAGATAGCTAATCATTAAATGGCAGCCTTACATAGTCATCTTATAATTTTAAGAGATGTAGTCCAAACATTTAACACACTAAAAAAATCTTATGATGTTACTTATTCTGAGGTTTACTAACAAATTAACTGGTTTATGCAACATGTACAGTTGCCTTCATGTCCAAAATAATATTAATTAATTGATTAATATCACATGACTAATAATGCAAGAAATGCCATATTAGCCTACTGTGTACAAACAGTTTAAAAACTTCTATACCGAGACCTTTCTTTCACATTTGATTTTTTTTTCAAATAAATTTCTGTTAAATCTGGTATGCAGGTTTGATTTATAATTAATGCTTTAACTTTTCATGATTGTTTGCTTAGGTATAAACAATTTTGTTAAATTATATCTAGAAACAAAAAAACACTGTGTAAATTAAAGGACTTTCTAGTTGGAATTGTGATTTTTATGATGATATTTAAAAGATTAGATATTACCACAGAATAATAGAAATCATAATAATGAAAAACTATTATACAACTTAATAATCTAACTACAGAGAAAATGATGTATGCATTTAATAATTAAAACACTTATTTTCTACTAGCAGCACAATGAAATTTTAAGGTAAGGATATATGTGGTCCATAAAAATAACCCAAGAATTCATTAAAAGATACTGGAAAAGAAAATATTTCATACCCATAGAATGTACTCAATTACTGTAAATAACAGATTGACAAAACAAAGCCACACAATTTTCTTTATGAACGTAGCTTTAATACCTGTTTATAACTTTTCTACATAATCAACCAGAATAAATAATGAGAACCACTGTAATCACTGTCTATAAGGTTACAGTTTCCTGAATAGTCATTATGTGAAGGAAAAAAACCATTCATAACTTTACATATCAGGTTAAATCCTGTTGACCATTGATTAGTATATCCCAAAACAACACATCTGCAAGACCTAAAATAGAAAGAAAGAGAAATATGTGTTAAATGATACTATCTATTCCTATCACAATTTTCTCACAAAATACAAATCTTATGCCAAACATAATGCATATTATGTTTTCCACTTTTCCTGCTACAACAAAGGAAGTGCAAAATTATTCACATTAGTTAATTTTACATTACAGTGGGGGAAACAAAAAGCATATGCAGGCAAATGAAATCTGTGTCCTCACATCCACATTATTTGACTAGATCTTCAGAATACAGTAGATGTCATGAGTGGGATGGTTTTCAAGGCAAGAAAAGGGAACATAAACAACAACATATATACTCCAGAGGAACACAGTATCAACTTTGGACCTCTTCATGAAACCTACAGTATGCTGGACAGTTGATTTCTGCATAAACAGATTTATTAACTAAGAAAACTTGACTGGTAATTTTGGGTCAATAAGACCTATTCTACAACACAGTATATCCAATTTCAACACAACTGATTGAAAACAATTCATAAAAACCCTCTGCCAGATTTCCACATGTACACAGTGTCTGTATGTTGAGAATTATTATTGCACATGTTGCAATGTTGTTGTTTTATTTTTGACCCTAAGATCTCACATCTGTTTGCTTCATCTGTAGTGGTTATCACAAAGTTTCTTTACAAAATACCTAAACTTATTGAAATATAAAGGAGACAGGGGTTGAAAAATATTAATTCTGTGAAATATTTTGACCTTTGACCTTTTACAAATCATAAAGAGCATGTTATTATGTTACATTCTTGTTCTTCACTACATTAATTTATCATACTTGTATCACCTCTGTGTTTTTCAAAGATTTTAATTTCTGTGAATCTTCTGACACAACTTTAGTTGATTATCTACTGCATATGTAGAACTGTTGTGTTTTTTTCAGTAAGATACTTTGTTAATGTTCTATCTGTTTTATGACAGCTAACATACATTTAATCCCTATCCACACAATAAAGATAATATGTAGTAGATAAAGGTGAACAGGATTGGGGTTCATCTGATGAGACTGATACACAGTTGAATAAATTACAATACTATAAACCCATATGAATATTAGACAAATTACATGAAGCTAAAGGATCATTTCATGCCAATTCACCCAGAAAAAAGAACTTTTCCCAGTTCATGTTATAGATTTCATTGAAAAATTCAAGCAAAAACTTCATTCTGATTTATTCAGCTACAAAATCCTAAAGCTGTACTGCATGGCTAAATAAATCAAAATGAGGTTTTTGCTTAAATTTTTTCAAGGAAATCTATGACAGGAACTGGGAAGCCTAGGTGAGTTGGCATGGAATGAACCTGAGGTTTGCTTCCAATAAATGTCATACAAGGCACAGGCAACAGATTTTTTCTGTCCATTCTGCATACAAGTCCCTATAACTGAATATGATTATACACATACTTACACCTACTACTACAAATTGGTATAATCAGGCAAAAACTTTTGCATATTCGTAAATTGAGCTGGTAAAGGAAAAAATGTGATCTGTCTATCACAATATTTAACAAATTTTTATCCAAATTTAATATGGACCATCTTAAGCCATTATTGATATTCATCTTACCTCTCAGTCATCTACATGTATATCACCAATACACAAATTTACTGAACCTTGATTTAACAGTAACATGTAGCTAACACAAAAAACAAATTTCACAATACTAACAACTGTTCAAAAACCTTTTACTCACCTATGTATGTTTTGACTAAACATTAAATCCCATTTTTCTCATACATTCTTTATGAGCCTCAATCAGATCACGACAGTTTTCTTCTCCATTCTGAACTATACTGAAAAACAAAACATTTACTTCACTTGAATAAGAATACAATGCCAGAAAGCTTCTAATGATTTGTACCAGACACAAAACAGTTCTATTTTCATCCAAACTAAAACTTATATATAAAAATTAGCAACATAATAGATCATAAAAGTTAGAAAATTGGACTGTTCATCTTATTCATGTGAATGCACTGTTACTCAGGACACATGTAAGAAATGTTACGAATGGTAATTATACATTATAAATATTTGAAGAAGTTATTACTATGGCCAAACAAACATACAATATCTCATTAGGGGTTGACTAGTGAAGATCATAATTTACTCATGTGATCATTACAAATGAATTACAAAGATTCAAAAGCCAACTTTAATTTTTAAGTCCATTTCAAAATTTTAAAAACATTAATAAAGTTTTCATAAAATTTACAGTAACAAAAAAGGAGGATTAGTTGGAGAACAGACAAATTTATTTGCAGAGGCTATAAACAGATGAGGTCAAAGCATAGACTTCTTAGAAAGTACCATATGTTAAATATTTTACATCCAAAGGAAATATGGACATATAATAAGCTAGAACATCAATAATGAAATCATTAACACTAAAATAAAAAAATAAGATTATTACAATCATTCTACCTTAACAGGGTTAGAAATAAAACAGATGACTTTAGTTATAGTTGAAGCAAATAACTTGTGACATAAACTAAAGACATTTTAATATTTTCCTTATCTGATTTTTTGTGTTTGTATCAAAAGTTTATTTTCAGCTGGGCAAAGAGAGGCATTGGATGTTGAGAGAATGAGTGGATGGTTCTTCAAAAGAAGATGAGTGTATCTAAAATAAATGTTCAGATAAGAAAATGTTACTTACTTTATTACAGAACAGAAAGCTAGGATTCCACTTTGAAAACAGTGAAGTGAGAAGAACAAATAAATATAAAAAATAAGCTTATTTCCAAGAATATAATGACAGAAATGAAAAACTTGTGTAATATGGGAAATCACATCCACCTCAAACAGGGAATACTCTTCACCCAATAAAAGTGACAGAGCAAAAATGTACTAAAAAAAATGTTTCCAAAGTGATACCAGTATCACAAAGGTTGGAAGAATGTATATATATTTATATATATATGAAAAAACAATAAACATCAAAACAAGAGACTACAGAAACAGACAATTCTAGATTTCCATTCCAAGGACCATACAAGACCCATGTAGCTTGTCACATCATTAAACAAATGGTTCAGTTCTTGATATAAGAGCAGCCTGTACTACACATTAAGGTAAACATCTTTTCCCTACTTCCAATTGAGAGATGCATCTATTTGGATTCGTACCAGTGCTAATACACTGGTCCAAAAGGGAACTCTATATTGAAGCCATTGGGGAAGAATTCCCCACTCTACTAGAGAGAGTAAAAAAAAAAAAACACCACAAAAGTACATGTACCAAACAGAAATTATCTACCATCTGCATAAAGTCACACACTAAGACTATGTCATATATTACCACGAACACAATACTCTAAACATTGCCTAACCAGTGACATCTACAATAAAATTGTAACCCCTAGACTTGTAATCAACATGTCTTTAGATACAACCTAAGATTCTGCTTGCCCTACCACTAGCAACAGCACATTGCTTGGATGGCTTAAGAGACTGATTAACCATTACACCAAGATCCTTTTCTTTGATGACCTTATAAAGGTTATTTCCATTCACATTATACTTTGAAATTATAACTCACATACATTATCTTGCACTTATTATAATTAAAACTTACCTGCCATTAATTTGTTCAACTCATCAATATCTTCAACAAATTTAATTAATTTATTGGTTATTCCTTCATCTTTGTAATTGATATAAATCAAAAAAGTGAAGGTCCTAAGACTGAGCCATAACATACCCCACTTGTGACGTTAATTCAGTATAACTAAGCTTTCTTTATAGCAACCCTCTGGTTTTATCCATCCTGCTACTCTTCTATCCAATTATCTAACTTATTCCCCAGATGAGATAAGATTCTTTACAAGCTTTTATGTGGCACTATGCTAAATGTTTTCAGATATACCAAATATATACCCTTGTCCTCATCTACATAAGTAATAACCATTCCAAAAAATATCAAAAGATTTGTAAGGAAAGATTTTCTCTTGGTAAAAACATGCATTAAGTTTCTTTGATGAAAAGACATCATATAACTTGAGACAGTATACTTATACAATTTAGGGTAACATCCCAGTTTGTCTACTCCCACAGGCAACACATTAAATGATGAAATAGGAATAAACCTAAAAACATAAAATTATCAGATTATCAAATATAGAATAAGGTCTACATATAAAAATCAGTTTAAAACAGTTTTAAAAACAATGCATTTTTGTATTTGTACTGTTTAAACTACAATGCAAGTCTTTTAAAATAGTCATACACCAATTTTTTTTGATGTGCATGCACATATACACTACAAATATATTACATAAAAAAATGTATAATACTGCTTTAGAGATTTTTACAATAGTGTGGCCTACCAAATTGACAGAAAAATATACATATACTTTGGTATACGTCTAAATTAGTGTAGACAAAATGGGGATAAGCTAATTGAACCACTTGATGTGGCACTACAACACTACATGAATAAACCCAATTTATATGTGGATTGAATGGAGGGCAAAAATAAAATAATATCTGTTGAAAGTTTTGTCACCATCATATATTTTAGAATGTTAAAGGAATTAATAGTTTCTTTGCATCACATTTAATAATAAGAACAGCAAGACAAAGTGACAAAAATATAAATTCTGACAAGGTAGAATAAAGACATCTTCAACTTGTACATTTCTACTTTTCTAGACAGATAAATTGTCTTTAGAACGGGTTGTATCCAAACGTGGTGCAAGCAGGTCAATAAGACTGGGTTTGAGTATTTTTGTAAATGAATTGGGCAGCCTCAGGCAACAAGTTCTTGTTATTCTTATATGTTATTTGAAAAGACTTATAGGTTTGGTATCTTTTTATTTGGATAAAAATCTTCTTCAACAGGTACAGAAATATGTGGATCACATGAAAATTTATTTCAACATGAATAATCAAGGTATTCAATTTTTATTTTAAAGTAACTAAATTCTGTGTCAAGTTACTCTTTAGTAATATACTATGAATAAATAAGCAATGCTTTCCACAAATATAAAACTTGTGAATAAAATAAATTACCACCAACCCTTATATTATAAACTTAATTATGATGTAACTTTTACGTTCGTAGGCCTATTAGTGGTAGTAATTTACTAATACATTTAGTTTTTAAAACTGCTAGTTCAGTAAATATTTAGAAATGTTTTAGAGACAATTAAAGAGATCAAATGTATTTTTATTATGAATCAGTATGCTTCAAGATTTCTTGGTCTGAATGTTTTCTGCAAAATTATTCAAGATAGCAGTTAAATATAATTAGGTTAAGACTAGATAAACTAAATCACTAATTTTAACAAGAAAGTACTATTACCATTCGTCTCTTACTTTCTTTGTTTCTGGGCAAGCGCAACAAGGCTTCATTTTCTGTTTCTTTTCATCAACTTTCTTTTCTTCTGGCATTTTTATTACAGCTTAAATGTAAATTCAAATAAATATGGGCATCAATAACAAACGGTTAACGTCGTTGCACCAGAGTTGCGAAACATCTACCCAAATCTAGTGTCAAGCGGTTGGTTTACCAAAATACCACATTACCAGTATACAAAAGCAAATTAAATAGTTTATACACATAGCGTGTATACACATAAATAAGTCAACAGTTGGTATGTAAAATGTACAAGTATATCAAATGTACAAATCATTCATATATGGTACCGTTTCCCAACGTCTACTTGATTTACACAACCAGTACATTATCTACATCATCACTACATTTTGTAAAAATTCCAAAAGGAAACATGCATCCTTTCACTTGGTTAGAGGATTTTAATACTAATAATATACGACCATATAACAGAAGCAGACGAAGGAGAAAAGAGCCATGGTTCAGTTAAGATTAATAACAATTATATGTAGATTGTTTGGTTTTTTTCAACAGCGCTTTATAGTAAAGTTTGTTTGTTTGTTTTTTAGAATTTCGCACAAAGCTACTCGAGGGCTATCTGTGCTAGCCGTCCCTAATTTAGCAGTGTAAGACTAGAGGGAAGGCAGCTAGTCATCACCACCCACCGCCAACTCTTGGGCTACTCTTTTACCAACGAATAGTGGGATTGACCATCACATTATAACGCCCCCACGGCTGGGAGGGCGAGCATGTTTGGCGCGATTCGGGCGCGAACCCGCGACCCTCAGATTACGAAGCGCACATCTTAACGCGCTAGGCCATGCCAGGCCCTTATAGTAAAGTAATAAAGAATTTTATTTCAAATTTACGCTCTTGGTTCGTCAAGCCGACCATTTGTTAAAACTGTCGGGCCACTTCGGTCCGCTTCGCATTGCAACTTTTTTGGGATCTAAATCTTTTCCGAGGTCTGGGAGGTCAGGTATGATGTTTCACCTGACTTACTTTCACATCGAAAGTAAGTAAATAAGCAACACTTATTTAATTACAAGGTGAACATCACACAAAAGATGGTATTGATATCACTTCAAGTCACCGATATTATTTCATTACCCTTTTCAGGGCCATGTTAGATTGGTTTACATTCTGCTTTATTTGGTATACTAACGTCTTGCGTATTTCAAACAGTCCAACATCCCCCAGTGCTTGTTTATTTTGTAGTATATCATTTATGTATTTAAAAAATATAGCCTTTTTAAATATACAATGTATACTCTACACTAATCATAGGTTAGTCTACCAGTAGGCGGCTGGTTGTTATACTTATAGTGTATATATATATGGGTGAGATGTGCTTAGACTATCTTTCATCGTGTATGATACAGCGTTCCAGGGCCAGGTATGGCCAGGTGGGTTAAGGTGTTCCCCTCGTAATCTGAGGGTCACGAGTTCGAATCCCCGTTGTACCAACATGCTCGCTCTTTCAACTATTTGTTGGTAAAAGAGTAGCGCAAGAATTACGGTGGATGGTGATAACTAGCTGCCTTTCCTCTTTTCTTACATTGCTAAATTAGGGATGGCTAGCGCAGATAGCCCTCGCGTAGCTTTGCGAGAAATTCAAAAACAAACAGCGGTCCAGTGTGCGTAACAGCTCATTTTTACGCAGGTTTTCCTGAAAAAAAGTGTACGATCTGTTTCGAAGTGTGGTTGTATGTTATGTAAGAAGCGGTAACTTATTGAACGTGGTGATTTGTAAACACTTGACAGCACTGAGTTTGGTCATTTTTGTAATTTTGTTTTTATTTTATTTGACGCTATGTTGATTCATGCCGGAGATGAGTACTTAATTACTCATCATATGTATTGTTTGTATATCTTTAGTATGTTTTTCGGTGATGTGTTTGAATAATTTTTAGACCGACTTCTAACCTAGTTGTTTCGTCCCATATTTTATTTATGATTTTATTAGTATGTTTTTTTCTGTCATTTAAATTTTAAATCATAGATAAGGCGTAGAAATTTTTCTGATATAGCTTTCTGGAAGAAGGTGCCGTGAAGATAGAGTTTCGGGCTATTTTTATGGAGTTTCTTTAGTTTTTCAAATATAAACATTTGTGCTTTTGGTATATTTATTTTAATCATTTTCCTTTGGCAGTGTTCTGTTCTTTAGTTTTGACCGCGTTGTATGTTAATAGCTGCTATAGTGGATGTTTATAAATTTTTCCCGATTACTATATCATCAGCGAATTGTGATGTATAACAGAAACTTATATCAGTTAATGGCATGTCTCTTATATATATGATGAAGTGTGCGGGGCTAACTAACCCCCTTGAAGAAAACCCGTCTAAGGGGTAAAATACTCTGAGTAGGTGTCGGCTTCATTAACCTGACATATCCTATATCTAGAAAATTGTATAAACAGCAAGTAACACATCGCAGCAGTTCTATCTGTAATATCCTAGACCTTAGACCTGGGTGCTAGATTGTATCGAAAGCCTTTTCTAGGTTGGATATAGGCAGACGATTGAAGCTGTCTGTTACCGTTTCAGTCAATCTAAGTATGTAATCAGTTGTTTCTCAAAAAATTTCTGAATCTATTTTATATCTCCAGTATTATCTCTTTTGCTTTCGTTTTAATTCTTTCATAAGGACCACTAGTAAGTATTCGAAATTTATTTTCACCTTTAAAGTGATCAAGTATTTTGCGCTCCTAATTCTTTTTACTCATAACCACAAACGTTTATATTTATCAATTTTTCATTATCTTTTTTAAGCTTTTATGAGCTTGTTATTGGTTGTTTGTTTTTGAATTTCGCACAAAGCTACTCAAGGGCTATCTGTACTCGCCGTCTCTAATTTAGTGGTGTAAGACTATAAGACTAGAGGGAAGGCAGCTAGTCATCACCACCCACCGCCAACTCTTGGGCTACTCTTTTACCAGCGAATAGTGGTATTGACCGCACATTATAACGCCCTCACGGCTGAAAGGGCGAGCATGTTTTGCGCGACGGGGATGCGAACCCGCGCCCCTCAGATTACGAGTCGCATGCCTTAACACGCTTGGCCATGTGTAGTGTTGAAAACATAATGACTTATGACAAGTATAATTCACCATAACTGTGCTTTACCAGTTTCCAGTAAAGGTTTGCAGCATAATAATTGTTTTAAAAAAGTATTCTTTAAAATTAAATTTTTGTTTATAGTTAGTAAACAAAATTTCTATCAAAAAAAGTAACGAAAGAAATAACAAAATCTTGATGTGGAATACAATTTTCCTTAAAGAAAAAAATTCAAAATTGTTTTTAAAGTTAGTGCATTAAATGTTACGAATTCATATAGTAAAAATCTTAACCACATCTCTATTGTAAAATGGGCTGCATGGGCAAGAAGTGAAGTAACTGCTTTGCCATTTCTGCCGAGTTTCTCGACTTCTAAACCACCTCACAATTTACTTTCCTTGTCTCACAACAATTTTCTTGAAGAACGAATGTTACTGAAAACTTTCGCAAACATTTTGCTCATTTTTTATCAATTTGTGTTTATTTTTGGCGTGTTCAAGAGAAAAAATGTACAGGGGAGTGCAGTCTCCTAAAAATAACATAAAAATATATTAAGGTTTCACAAGCGTTTCAAAAAGAAAGCCATTTATGGATCAAGAGTTCAATGTTACCTCTAGACTTTAATTGAATCTGTTGAGCTTTTACGAAGGTAGAATTGGATAATTAGTTTGCTTTTCAAAAAATTAATCAAATTATATATCGACTTGATTATTATCTGGCTTCAAATGTGTAATCAATAAATCCTCTTTTATCCGCAGGGTATTTACGTTTTCTGCTGAGCAGAGAACTTAGAAATATTATCGCCAGGTATCCCATTAAATATATTGTTGAAGTGGTTTCTTACCTTCAGTTTCAGATGTTGTTTTATTCGACCCGTTAGTTCACGACAGATGTGTGTAAATTTGTAAACACCACCCGACCATCACATTGTTGGAATCGAATTTTCACCTTGAAAAAAAAAACTTTCATACATTTTTGAAGTTTATAGATAACTCCCAGTGAAATTCAAGGATATAAAGACTTTAAAATGTTCAATCTCTTTTTCTATATTTTGAAACCTAAAGTCATTGTGATTGTTTTCTTATAACAAAGCCACATCGGGCTATCTGCTGAGCCTACTGAGGGGAATCGAACACCTAATTTTAGCGTTGTAAATCCGTAGACATACCGCTGTACTAGCGGGGGGAAGAAACTCAAATAACGCATATATTATAAGACTGTTGTTAAAGGCAATTCATGTACATCAAATACTACTACTGCTTGAGTGTTCTTCACTTTCCTTCCTCATCGCAACAAACATGCTCGCCTTTTCAGCCGTGGGGGTGTTATAGTGTTACGGTCTATCTCACTATTCGTTAGTAAAAGAGTAGCCCAAGACTTGGCAGTGGGTGATGATGACTAGCTGTCTTCCCTCTAGTTTTACACTGCTAAATCAGGGATGGCTAGCGCAGATATCCCTCGTGTAGCTTTGCGCGAAATTTAAAAACAAACAAACAAATACGCAGACTTACAAAGATATCTGTTAAAATTTAACATTTCTGAAGGCTTTTACCATAACATTAAGCCCGTTGGTTCTCAATACGGTAGTATTACGAGTCGAACGCCTTAACACACTTGGCCATGCCGGGCCCTTAAAAGACAGTGATAACAATCTTTACTTACACACAACATAGACTAAAACACTGTTATTTTCTGTATACAAAAGTAGAAAATTATTTTTACTGGATCACTCAAGAGCCTGTCAGGTTTCTGTCCTTCAAGATGAATATCTGCCGATCTAATTAAAAAAGAAAATGCACCTAAATCTTGAATGTAAACTCACTTTCTGTGTCCACTAGATGGTATTATTTCGTTACTTCTGTTACATGGCTGCATTGGTTGCTGTTCCTTTCAGTAAACGTCATAACTGGTCAGTTAAGGATATTTCAGCACTAATTTATTCAGTTCATAGTGTAATGAAACACTCAAATACCTCTGTAGAGAAAAACAAACACGAAGTAACTACAACAAAGGCAAGTTAATAACTTTCTTGAGCACGTGTAGCCGCCATAACGTGGCGAAAACTACTTAATCGATATCATGGTATAAAAGACTATTTAGTGCAGGTATTATTCATTTATTTATTTTGTGAGTGAATATTTCTTGATTGTTTAGTTTTTCATAACAAGATAATTAAGAACAATTATTTTAAAGTGAACGTTATATATTTATGTGTGTGTGTTTCTTTTAGCAAATCCACAATGGGTTATCTGCTGTGTCCACCAAGGAAAATGGAACCCTGACTTTAGCGTTGTAAATCTGTAGACTAAATGCTATGACAGTTAAGTTATGTAATTCGGTAAGAATCGAACGTTTATAATTCATTGACCTTGAGGCTGTCGAACGTCACGTGAAATTTATTGATGTCGAGGATATAGAGATTTTTGTAAGGCAAGCAGGCAATTAAGTGATAAATATATAAACAGCGTGTGACAAGCAGGAATAGAAGACAGACAGAACAGACGAGAACCTAAAGTCACAGAAAATAGAACTTCGACAAAAGAAAAGCAAAATGTAAAGTAAGCGTGAAAAGGTGTGTGTGCTTTCTTCATGAAAAGCCACATCGGGCTATCTGCTGAGTCCACCTAGGAGTGAACGAACTACTAGTTAATGTAGACGTACTGATGAATATATTCGAGTAAAACGTTTTTTTTTAATTTCGCTCAAAACTACACGAGGGCTATCTGCAGTAGCCGTCCCTAATTTAGCAGTGTAAGACTAGAGGGAAGGCACCTAATCATCACCACCCACCGCCAACTCTTGGGCTACTCTGCTACTCTTTTACCAACGAATAGTAGGATTGATTGTCACATTATAACACCCTCATGGCTGAAATGGCGAGCATGCTTGGTGCGACGAGAATTCGAACCCGCAACCCTCAGCTTATGAGTGGAACGTTTTAACCCACCTGGCCATGCGGGGCCTTGAGTAAAATAACATATAAGAAGCACAGTTTATTCCATCAAAGCAAGTTCTAAGGTAAATGAACCAGAATGAGTATAATTTCCAAAAAAAAAAAGAACAGACAATCACAAGAAGAATAGTATATCCAATTATGTAGTTCCCGCTGTAATTCTAAGTGAATTATTCACGAAATTCTAGTGCGATATAAATAGAGAAAGGTATTTCTGCTCTCAGTTGAAATTGTAAAGCAATTGAAAAAGCCTAAATGGAATTTTAACAAGAAGATAACTTTATATAGTGTTCATTATATACCTATGATCTCTGTAGTCTAAATATTTTGTTGTACCTCTGTGTAACTAGTTTTAATATATGTGTATGTATATGATTTTGAAAACATATAGATTGCGGGTGTAAAAGAATCCTTAGCTCAACACACCCATTTTCTTGCTTATTATAAATTACTTAAAAATAAATTTATTAACAGTTGAAAATTTAAAAACAAACTTATGTAATTTTAAAAGATATAAAATGCATGAAATGCCTGCGTTTCACATGTTTAATGAGACAACTTGCACTAAAGACTGCAGCATTATTATCTCAGAAAAGAAAGAAAAAGATGCAAACACATTTTAGCTTCTTTGTAGTTAAACATAAAGGGCTATAAGTACTCTATCAACCACAGGAATCGAAACCCGATTTCTAGCATTATATGTCCACAGGCGTTAGTCCATTGAGGGGCGTTTTTGTGAGATCCAAGGCTTTATTACACTGTAAATTATTGTAATGGGATTTTTAAATTTTATTTCTTTGAGTTGAACCTTGTCGTTTTATAAATTTCTGTGCTTTTACTGTTGGGAGTATCATGTTAATTTCATTTTATGATAGTTATTGAAAAGGAGCTATGTCAGTTGAGAGTATTTATTGTTCTTTATAACTACAACTATAATTTATTTTGTTAATTCTCTAATAACTGCACCTTTCTCTGAAGCTTCTAGATAATGACATCTCAAGTAAAAAATAAATTATTAAATTTGTTTGTAAAACAAGGCAAATTTTATATTGTCACTAATTATCATCAAAATAACTTCAAGAAAATTTATTGTCAGATGATTTTCTAGTATGTGTGAGCTGGATGTTTCACCGTTAGTCTCTGTGACTTACTGATAATAAATTTCAATATCAAACAAACAGCACATAATCCTTGTTTTAAAATGATATATTAAAACACGCCAAACATACACACAGATGTTTGTAGCTAATAACCACAGTTGTATCTATAGCTTTAAGTAATCGTCTCTTTTTTGTCAAAGTTCACACATTATTCGTCTTTGCAATGTTATTACAATACGATCTAGATCCATCTAGAAGTGTTTCAGAGAGGTTATTTGTTTTTGTAAGTTCATAAATAATCTCATTTGTTTTCATTTCAGTTTCTGTAGTTGAGCACTCAATAAATATTTAAATTTAATTTCATCTCTTAGAGTTTCAAATATTTTGTTCATAAATTTTTCTGCTAACTGCAAAAACTTTGCATTCAAAATAGTATTTGATTGCAATGAAATTAACTGTTTTCAGGTATTTTTAAGAGCTAATTCTAAAACGTTATTGATCTTTTTTCTTGTATCCGTGACTTTTCTGTTCTTTTCTTTTTTTGTGTGTAAGGGAGTTGTTACTTGAAGCAACCAAAAATACATTGTTTATTAGGTTATCCCATCCACTACACTAAACTCTTAAGTAAAAATACAACATTGAAAGCTTATGCTATTAATTCCAGAATTTATCAAGCTTTCCTTTAAATATGCGCCGTCCACCACATCTGATGACAATCCATTATATCCATTCCAATTAGAAAAATCAAACTGTCTTAGCTGAAGATAACTTTTATCTTCCAAAAGGTATATTTTTGTACCATAATCTTATCATTTTTACCATTAAGTACGAAAAAAAATCACAAAAAGATTTTTCTCTAATTTCTTTTTTCATAAGAAAACAATTTCAAATAACTTAATCTAACAAACTTTTCATAGAAGGCATAATCCTAGTAACATTCTTCTGAACACTTTCCAACAGTTCAATGTTCTTTCTAAGGTAAGAAGATCAAGAATGAACATAATGTTTCAGATGTGGCCTAACCAATAATTTATTGAGATGCATTACAAACCCTTTAGACTTGTATTCGGTAGTTTCGTAAATACAACCTAAAATCCTATTATTCCTGCTACTAGCAACAGCACGTTGCTTAAATGGCTTGAGAAACTGGTAAATTAGAACACCTATATCTTTTACTTCCATGCACTGTTGAAGTTATTTTCATCAACATTTTTTTCATGACTTTAATGATGATATCTCACATGCATTATTCTTGCATTTATTAAATTCAGAGACATCTGCCATTTATTCATTCAGCTCAACAAATAACTGAAACCCTTTTGTAAAGCAGCAGCATCTTCACTGCTAACAACATCCAGAAAATTAATATATTCAACAACTTTAAGTAATGTACTGGCTATTCCTTCATCCATCTGATTGATATAAATAAAAAAGATCAAAGGAACTAACATTGGGTCCTGAGGTACCACATTTGTGGTAGTAATCGTGTTTGACTGAGCTTCATTTATAACAACCATCTGTTTTCTTCTATCAAGCCCGATTTTTATCCAATGAGCCAACATATCCCCCGCCTTCAGATATAACTTTTATCAAGCCTTTTATATGGCATCTTGTTAAATGTTTTCTACGTGAGAGGCTTGTTAAAATGTTGTCTTTCAAAGTTTTAGGAGGAGAGGCTGACTCATTTGATATAAAATTAGCTGGATGAAAGAAAGCAGGGGTTTTTATAAATTAATTTTTGTTAAACTGGATTAATGTCACAAGTGAGGTATCTCATGGCTCAGTGTTAGAACCTTTGCTCTTATAAATTTGCATCAATGAAATAGATGAAGGAATGATCAATACATTATGTAATTATGCTTATGACATTAAATTGTGGGTGTTGTTAGCAGTGAGAAGGATATTACTGCCTTGCAAAAGGACCTGGGTTATTCGGTAAATTCGATTAATAAATGAGAGATGACTTAATTGTAAAAATTGTAAGATAATTAATATGGTGTATAACAATTTAAATAATTAGTATAATGTTGATGGTAATAACTTTAACAGTTTTATAAGAGAAAAATATATTGATGTTCTGGTCAATCTGTCTCTTTAGTCGTCCAAGCAATATGCTACTGCTATTAGTAGTAGAGTAGTTAGTATTTTCTGTTGTTTATTGAGAATCGTTAAGTACAAGTCTAAAATAATTATATTGCCATTGTAAAGGTCATTGGTTAAGCCTAATGTGGAATTCTGCCTTCAGGTTTGGGCTTCTTACTTCAAAAATGATAAAAAGTTGTTGAAAAGGGTTCAGTGAGAGTTATTAGGAAGACGCCTGGAATGAAAACTTGTCGCACGAGGATAAGTAAAATATTTAAAATTGTTTTGGTTGAAAAATGAAAAGTAGGTTTTATTCTGAATGGAATGTTTAAGATTTTTAAAGGAATTTATAGTGCTGATGCATCCTCTTTTATCGTATTTAATGGTGAAAATAATAATAGTAGAAGACACAAATATAAATGTTGGCAGGGTAAGAGTCGTCCTCAACTAAAACATTTGTTTGTTTTTTTTCTAACTGGGTGCTTAGCTTTTGGAATTGGTTGCTCTTAGATGTACTAGGTTCCGTTGATATAAGAGAATTTAAAGGAAGGCTTAACAAGTACTTGAATAGTTAGGTTTATTGTAGTAAATAGAATGGCCTAAATGAACCACTAGGTCCCTCGTTGTCCTTGAATTATATGTACATACCTTCAGCCCAAATGACCTTATAATTTCCTTCATACAATTAACTTTCGCTCATTTCCCTGACACAATTAAGTTATTATGGCCCTTTTATTTAGATTCCTTTAACAAACTTTTGCACTTATAAATTAGTTCACTTGACCGACTCTAACCTCCCTCGCCCCATAGTGGTACAGTGGTGTTTGTGGACTCACATTGATAGAAACCAAGTTTCGATACCCATGATGGGCGGAGCACAGACAGGCCATTGTGTAGCTTTGTGCTAAATTTCAAATAAACAGACATCCCTCATTGACATCATTTTCTTTCCATAACTCTCTTAGAAAACCATCTCCATATGATGACCAACTTTTCTTTTAGTCCATAAGTATTTACCATTTTATAAACTAAGAAGCCTTTCTAAATTTAACAAACAAATAGACCAAGAAAATTACAAAACAGTATAAACTTCATCAATTAATAGTAAGCTTTACAACAGCAGTTATTATGCTGTCATAGTATTAAAATTTAATTTACCTGTCTACTTTGTAGTGCGTTCTGATGAACTGAATTAACTTGAGAACATCATTGTATATGTCTTTTAAAGAAGAGATTCATTCAAAATATGAAATCATGAAGTAATACTTGAGATTTTAGCCTCTACTTGTTACCTGAACATCGTTAACCAGTGAAAAACAATTATTTTAGTCCTTAAATAGGGGTGCGTTAAGCAATGTTCTCTCCAGATAATAACAGAAGACATTTAACCTTGAAAAAAATAAGTAAGAGGTATGACTTGAAACAAGATCATCAACTTAGCCACTTTCTCATCCACATTTTATGTGAAACCATGCACATTTTCAAAACAAAGAATAAATTCAAAATAAATATTATAACACAATGAGAAGACTGAAACCCATGATATATTCTAATATCACAATAGTAATATATCTAAGGACTCAAAATGCTCTAAGTTACCTTGTTGGAACCATTTATTAGACTTTCTTTGGTCAGAAGACGTTATTCGGGAAGAATATGTGAAGTTCTGCATATTTCCATGGAAAGTTTTTCAAAGAACATAAAATATACAGTAGTACATAAAGCAAACCATTAATGTTTGTGTGATCCCTAAGATATACTATTTTCTTTTTTTGATGTGACCATATGTCGTGAGGTATAATTTGGATTGTGGCCGGAAATAATGCTAACAGTGAATGATACATTCTAATTTTTGTAAATGAGAATATTATAAGTAAGTTTTATACTCATTACTGGTTGCTTTACTCAATAGTTATATTAATTAAAAATAATACATATATTTTTAACATAAAAACAATTAGTTTGATTTATAGCCTACTAGTAAATGCATCTTTAAACGATTCAACTATAAATTTCCTAAAAATAATAATGAATAAATACAAAATGTCATTCAGCCCAGTACCTTCATCATAGGGTATGTACAATATGTTTGTCTAGTGGGTCGTTTACAGCTATATTTTGTCATTTCATTCATTATTTCAATAAGGAAAACTGCATGTCCTTTGTTTTTAAGGAAAGGTGATTGATTGCAATGTACCGTTGGGTTTCGATACAATGTGTGCATGCAGAACAAATAAAGCACTCAGGTTCGTTAACGGTCCGGCATTGCCAGGTGGGTTAGGGCGCACGGCTCGCAATCTAAGGGTTACGGGTTCTAATCCCCGTCACACCATACAACACATGCTTGCCCTTTCAGTCATGGGGGCGTTATCATGTGACGGTCAATCCAACTATTCATTGGTAAAAGAGTAACCCAAGAGTTGACGGTGGGTGGTGATGACAAGCTGCCTTCCCTCTAGTCTTACAGTGCTAAATTAGGGACGGCTAGCGCAGATAGCCCTCGTATAGCTTTGCGCAAAATTCAAAACAAACAAACAGGTTCGTTAACTTTTTTCCGCTGGATGCCACTGTTTCTTACAATTTTAATGAGTGCAAGAAGAGACATCTACTGAAGTTAGCGTTTTTTGACAGTTGTTATTGTTTATGAAGTGTCAACTGGGAAACATTCGATTATATCCAAAACAGTTTATTCGACATTGTACAATTAGATCATTTTGTATATAATACCAACATAATATATATACATGTGCCTGTGTATTTATATATTAGCCGAAAAATACCAAATGTATTCTCAAACACGTTCCTCTCTTTCTGCGATTTTATTTTAGTTCATGGTTCTATCTTCGAAATAATTATTTCAATCATTTGATGAAGGTAGTTCCGTTTTTTTGTAAAATTGCGTTACAAAAAGTAACATCTCTTGTCCTTAGTAAGTATTTCTCAGATTCACCGTTTAGCCCATACGAGAACAGATACTGAGCGTTACAGACGAACAGACAGACATACGGCTATTATATATGTAGATAGAATATTAAGATATAGTTTGCAAATTCTGTTTAATAATAAATATGCTTATCATCAAATTATGAATTTCATATCTATTCTAAGCAAAAACCAAGATTTGGGATGAAAACCTCTCATAGGTTCTTGGATGATAGACATTCTGGGGTCCAAACATCTAAAAGAACCATATACAAAAACAGTATTTTAATCACATGTATAAATAATGTAAAAAATTAAAATAATAAAGGACAATCTTAAAAAAGAGAGAATGAGCTAGTTTAAAAAAATTATTTGGGTGTATTTTTGTACAAATATGTCGTAGATCAAACACGTTTCGTTAAAAAAAATTTAATATAGTATAGTAAACAATACGTATTAGAGAGATTACGTTTGCTTGTGATACATTGCTTGTGATCTTTTTCACAAGTTTTAGTTAAATATTAGGTTGAGGAATAATTCGTGAGCGTTTTTAAATAATTTCATTCAAGCATTACATGCAAGACTATACAATACTTCAATGCATGAACACATTACACCCAAAACATTTATTATGATACGTTATTTCATGTAATACCTAGGTATATAGTATGCATTGTTTTAAACGAAATTGCCAGAAATTAAATGCGAAAAGCAGATGGTGTCGACAATGGTCGATTTTGTCCACTTGACATTCCATTTAATGAGCTGAAAATGAAAGCAAAAATTAAAGACATATGAAAATCAAACACACCATCTATTAGAGCAAAAAATTATCTACCAAATGACATGAAATATTTTGCGAAAGCGTTTCATTTATGAATATATTTTTTAACTTGAAAAAACGCTCACGAATTATTCCTCAACCCAATAGTATGTAAGTATGTGCTTTTAAAATTTAAAACTGGGTAGATAATGTGTGTACATTCTATTATTGGTCGCATTTTTATTTTTTAATTAATTTTTACTTATATATTTTAAAAATGTCATATTAGTATAACATAATAATAAAATTAATATTTTTTTTACTTTTTCTAAGACAAAAATATTCCATATTAAAATTATTATATACCAAAAAAATATTTAAATTGCATTTTTAAAAATCCTGAAACTTGAAAGTAATAGAAGTTGGTATTTTACTTTTATTATAGTTTTGGCCAATTTCTTATTGATACCTTTGATAACATAAGAGACGTAATATGTTGTAGGCCTACATTTAAATTCGCGAAGATACAGATGTATATTAGCAGTATTAAGGTGAGGAGGAATATAGTCTTAACTATCCGTTAATTATAATAAATGTTTATTTCTGTGCCTTTAGTATTCCTTTAATCATTCTCTATTAAAATAAGCAAATCATGGCTTGTGCAACTTTGAAAAGATCAAATGAATGGGATCCACTTAGTCCAAACAGTGAAAGACAAGCTAAACGCCGGAGATGTGTGCCAGTTACTCTTTCTTCTACCATTCCATCTACTAGTACTAGTAGTACTAATACAAGGAGTGGGGAAACCGCCCCGAATTCGTTAAAAGAACTTTCATCGGACATGGCTTCAGGTATTTTTTTTTTTTTTACCTCAGTGGTTTACAGCTTGGTTACTTTTTTTGTTTTGTTTTGAGTAGCTAACTGCTTGGAATCCGATTTACTTAGAATTTAAGTTAGAAACGCAGAGGCACATGAGCTGCAATTGATAAAACATTGATTTCAGATGACGGCATAACGTACATGAACAGAAGTCCATTTGTATCTCCAAGGCTGCCTTTGGAAACGCCCTTGGGAAAAATAAGAATCTAAACCCACCTTTATTCGATAAGAAATTAACATTTTCAATGTAAAACTGCTGCCCTCCAACTAGTGAGCAGAGGTTCTAACACTCAGTCCTAAGGTATCTCACTCATAACATAAATTTGGTTTCAATTAACTACATTTTTTTTACAAGTTTTCTGTCCAGTGAGCCAACCTATCCTGCCCATATTTGAAGATAGTTTTTTTTTAACAAGTCTTTTATGCAGCACCTCTTTAAATACTTTTCAAAAATCCAGATGTACATCTGTCTGCACCCTTCTTTACATAAACAATAATTTCTTCAAAGAATGTTTAAAGATTAGTGAATAAGAATTTTTATGTAGTGAAATCGTGCTGACTTTCAAACAAAATTTTAAATTTGGTGAAATTGCTTAGGAAAACTTCTTTTATCAAACTTAAAGTTTTTTTTTCCCACCACTGATGTAAGACTATTATGTCTGTAATTATTGGGACAATTTTCACCAGCTGTTGTGAAATAAGAAGTAACCTTATTCAGCTTCCAATCGTGCAACACCCAGTTTCTACAGGAGGACTTTGAAAATAGTAGTAGCAAATGGCTCGCATATCCAGTCAACTTCTTTCAAAACCATTAAGAAGATATTGTCTTACCAAGGTCAGAATTATTGTGATTGTTGTATTTTAATCTGGCAGCTATTCAAGATGAGGAATGTCATTTTAATCTTTATTTTTAAAAATTGAACAAAAAGGAAAATTTAATGATTATGCTATCACATTATCATCAGATGTTAGCCTTCCTGCATTATTCCCTGAATGCTTTGCCCACATTCTTGACATTTTTTTCTTACCCTTAAAGTGTTTAAAGAAATTCTACTATAAATTTTTGTGTGTTCTGCCAACCATTTTCATACAGTTTATTTCTTGTCTTCCCATTTGACAAACTTTCTTGATTTATTTTTCCTAATCCTCAAAATCTCTCATCATTACAGTGCCTTTAATTATTTTTAAATTTATAATGGTTCTCTTTTAATTTTATCCTTTATACCCTTTGTTAACCAATCTGGATTTTTAATTGCAGCTGTCTGTGCATTTCTGTTTTTTAAACAATCCTCTTAAATATTGAATAATTTAGTTTAAAATTTCACACATTTGATCAGAATCTCTAATTAAATTGTTCAGTGCATAACTGATAATTCATGTCTTATCTTTTCAAATTTTGCTTTTTTAAAATTGGAAACCTGAATAACATTATTCCCTGTTTTCTTCATACAGTCAAAACTTAATTAACCAGTGATCTCTTGCACCAAGATACTCCCTAATCTCCAGCCAGTCAATCATTTCTATATTAGAAATTAATAGAAAACTTAAAATATTAGTTCTTTATATGTTCTCTAATCAATTGCTGAATAAAACTACCCTGAACAGTTTCTAAAAATCTCTGCCCCTCACAACATGGCTCTAACATTCAATGATCTACATGCCTGAAATTAAAATCTCCCATCATCATAATCTTATGAATAGCTGATTAATTTTTTATTTCATTGTAGAGTTTCTCTTTTTTTTTTTTTTTTTTTTTTGTATTCTGATAACAGCTAAGCCTACAGTAAAACAACTTTTGTATTTCATTCTGTGATGGATTGACAATTGTATATCTATTTTAATATTGATGTTTGTTTAAATTAAATTTATAAATTATTTAGAAATGTATGTAATTTCTAATTGTAAATCTGTATTGCAAAATTCTTGCCTATTCAGTAAAGTTGAAGAAAACTGTTGTAGTAACTGTTATTATAAATTGTATTATTGTTTGTATATTAAAGTATTAAGAAAGAAAACTGTGTGTGTATCAATGTTGTTAGCAAATATGAATTGGATGCATATCAACATTTTATTTAACTTCTAAATTACAGTTTAACTCAGTTTGTAATATGTAACAGTTCCTACACCATATTTTTCTCCACATCTTATCTTTATTCTGAGCCTTACTAGTGTCTAGTCCTAGTTTAAAGTTGCTCTTGCAGCTGAGTTAATAATTCTTGTAAACAAGCCAGACCTATCATATTCATATATAAACCAAGCATTCCAGTAATTTCCCTTTTGCAACTAAAATGACCTCGTAAATCCAACCAGCTAACTTACTCATTCTTGCATATTAATCTAAGCCGAGCATTTTAGTGACCTTTATAAATTTATCCCCAAAGTTAATCCATGGCACAGTTATGTCCATTTTCTTTTATATATATAAAGATGTATATGTAAAAATGGCTTGTATGGGTTGAGAAAATTCTATGTAAAGGAGTGAACAACGTTTCGATCATCGTCAGGTTCATGAAGAAAGAAAGAGGTAACTGACTGATAGCTGACCACATGTTTGAAGGGGGTTGTGTGATTGAGTGTAGGAATGTAGAGGGCATGCTTAGATGTTGGATTATATTTATTAATATAGTTATAAAGGTGTTACTTTGTATTGGTTTGTTTTGGGCTTGAGTTGTTGTATAAGTAAGGCTTCTTTAATTTTCCATTTATGTTTATTTCTTTATTTAGTATTTGGATGCTTTTTATGGTTATGTTGTCTTTTTTATTTGCAGTGTTCGAAAATGTGTGATGGTGACTTTTTGTATTCTTTGGATGTGGTTTCCATTTTTCTACTTGTTTCTCCCATATAGAAGTTGTGGCAGTTGTCACATTGCATTTTATAAATAATGCTGGTGTGGTGTGTGTCAGTGTAGTGTTTATATAGTATATACCTTAGTTTTGTGTCTGGTTTTGAATAAATTTGGTATTAACTGGAATGTCACATTTTGTTGCTAGTTTTTGCCAAATGTTGGGTATTCTTCTGCTGATGTTGGGAATATATGGTATGCAACAGTATATGGTTTCATGATTTTTTAAATCGTGGGGTATATTTACTTTTGTTAGTTGATTTTCCTTTTTGTCTAGGTGTAATCTTTTTCCTTGCTAGCCACTTCCATTTGTATATCTTTTCATGGTAGTTTACCAATGTAATTGGGAAGTCTTCTGCTGTTGGGCTGCTGATAAGGGATTCTCTGCCACCTAGCTTTTGAAGGCACATAAAATGGTATGTCTTGCCTGGCTTTTCAACCCTTGATCTTCTGTCTCTTCAATTTCTGGATACAAAGCTGCTCTTTCTCATACCTTTTGTTTCTCCTAATTCTGTAAAGGTTTTAAGTCCCCTTTTATACCCATGCTTGTTCTTTCCATTTGGATTAAAAGGCTTCTGAGGCATATTCCCCTTCCAGAATGGGACGTCAGTGTGGTCCTTTATGCCCTGACACTACCTTCATTTGAATTACTTGCCTCATGCTCTTTGTTTCACTTATCTCTTAAGATTTATTTCGTTTTCCTTTCAACCTGTGGATGTTCCCCATACCTTCTTCATTCTCCTTATCTTTTTCTTTATGTGGATCATTTCTTTTTGCCTAAATATCAGTGGCTCGTGATAGCTGCTCTTCTTTTTTTCCTATTTCCTTACCTTCCAACTCTCATTTTTACTCTTGTCTGGATACAGATTGCTCTGTCCTATCAGGATCTTGCATCTTTATATTGCACACATGACTACCATCTGACGTGCATGCAACCATTTTCTATTCCATGGCAGTCATCCTCCATTCATGACCTTTACCCAGCTACTCTCTCTAATTGGGTCCATGTTCTGGTCTGTTCATCCTACTTCTCTCTTCCTTCTTCATTACTTTAATCAAGGTGTCCTCCCACACCTTAATAATCATTTCATGTTTTCCAAAACTTCCCTTTTTCATTGTCCATTGGAGGAGATTCTTGAGATGGATATGTGGTCAATGCCTAGTATGTTTGTCTCTGATCTTCATCACATTATGCATTCTTCTCTCTGTTGCTGTGTTCTAGAGTTTCATGCACTTTTAAATGGTAAGGTTTCCTTTTCTTTCTTTTTTTCTCATTTCCAGGGGCCCTTTTACTTATTAGCTCTTTTCTCGCAGATTCTGTTCTGTGGTGAGTAGTGCTTGACCAGATATTTCTTAACTGTGTGCCACATTAATCACTTGCTTTCATCCATAGCTCTGCATGATCAATGTAGAGATGGAGAGCTTCATAAGAACACTCAAAGGTTATATGCCTTGCAGTATGTTGTTCATAAATGTCCATTCTAGATCATATCATCCATGGATGCCATGGGTAAAGCATAAGGTGATAGCTGGCCATCTCTGCCATGCCTTGAATGAAGAACTCTATGGTCTAATTTTCAAAATAGTCACCCATTACGCTATCTCTTGTAACAATAATTCTCTGGCCTCCCCAACACATTGTTCTCCTTTCCTCCAGTGAAGTATGGGAGCCGTTTCCACCTTTCAGTTCCAAGCTGCTAGAGTGATAGATCATGGAGGCTTTATTCTGAAGAGCTGTCACTAAAATAGTTGGCTATAACTGTTCATTCAAGAATAGGCCTGTGGTGTTCTATTGGTGTAGATGTGATGTTGCCTCCTGGCAATATTCATACTTTCACTATAGTTGATCCATCACCTAGCTGGATGACATGACATCCATATCTATTATTCACTTGCACATACTTTTACATGTTTTATAATGCCTTAAATTGCAGTGCACCCCTTTAATTGGGTGTTTTCATCCTACTTTAGTGGAATATTGGTTCCTTTTAGAGGAGGTTTTGGATTAGAGTGAACCAATACATCTAAGTTCTCACAGAAGTTGAATCCATCCTCACAATTCTGGATTGTCCACTCCAGGTTGCAATAAGGTGTTGATTCTTGTGTAGTATCTAGGTCTTCATCCCCATTTCTTGTGTTGGAGGTGAAGATGGTATGGTCATCATCCTACCCTTGCAGGAAGTTGGTTCCCCATAGTGGAAGTGTTGGATGCAGTTGACCTACTGAGTACAGTATGACATGTCCTAGCCACTCTGCATCTTTCATTTTCCTCCCTTGTATTTCCAAACTTGTACACAAGGGTGAAGATTATACCTAGCTCAGAAATGGGGCAGTGCCCCCAAGCTGTTCTCGTGATCTCTTTCTCTCATTGTCATTGGTATCCTTAAGCCACTTTCAGGGGTATTTCTGTCCATCTATCTCAGTGTGGAATTCTATCTAGAAGAGACATAAGTATCAGTAGTTATAATTTTCTTACACTGAAAATATGATTTTGATAAATACTTATCTTTACTTACATTTTCCATCTTTCCTCTCCACTTTTTCTGATGCTCATTCCTTCTGCCAAACTCTCAAGTGAAGATTTGGTAGAGGAGTGTAGAGGTAGCATCATGTCTCACATGAGCATGTCATGCTTCTATTGATTAATAAGAGATGTGTGCTAATTTGCATGAGAGGCATGTTGGAATCTTCTAATTCCAAAAGAGGAGAGTGGAAGACTTGGGGCATGCATAAATAAAAGGTTTTTGTATGTAGAAACCAACACTGAAGAAAAATAGCTTATCCTATGACAGGAGGTAAGTACATATCAGAAATACATTTTTAGTGCAAAAAAATTAACTTTTGATTTTTTTTTTTAAGTTAATGGTAGGACTAGAGACACAACTACAAATTATGGCAGGGTAGATGTCATCCCCACATCACAGTTTTTCTAATTCGGTAATTGACCTTAGGGAAAAAAATTCTTTCATGTGTGGTAGATGCAGTTAATTTAAAGGGGTTTAAGACAAGGTTTGAATACTTGAATCATAAGGGCTGACATTGAATATTTTATTTTAAAGTTTAGTGTTTAGATATATTATCAGGTCCTTTGTTGTTCTTAAATGTTAAAATACCAGTTGTAATATACTCTAAATGTGCTCGTAAGTTATAAAAAAATTTAAATAGAATTGATGAATTTAAATGTCTGGTCTGGGATAATCATTGCACTATGTATAACTTAAGCAAAAACAGTTCAGTACATATTTAAATTACACAAGTAAAAATTGAACTACTTGGAATTACTATTTCACACTAAAATTATAAAGGAGATAAAACATACTAAGAAATGTAAACAAAAATACAAATGGATGAATGTATTTTTATTAAATTTATAGAACTTTACTAATTTTATGAAATCAATAGTACTTGGATGCAAAAATATGATATAGTGCATTGCAAAGAATGTCTGTCTAAATAAGGTTAATGTCTTTTTGTAAAATGGTTACATAATTTATTTATCAAAATAGGTCAAGTTGTAGCAAATATTTGTGAAGAAAAGAGACATTCACAAGATCGTAAACAGCTTCATATTTCCATGAGGGAAATTAACTCGTCAGATTCCACACGAGTTCCCATGGGTATAACTTCATCTTTTGGTCAAGGTCTTCATTCTGTTACTCGTAAGAATCAGCCACTTTTTACTTTCCGCCAAGTTGGGTTCATTTGTGAACGCATGATGAAAGAACGAGAAAGAAAGATCAAGGAGGAATATGACCAGGCCTTGAATACAAAATTAGCAGGTATGTTTGTGATCAACTAAAGTTTGAAATATACGTACATTTAAGTAAATAAATCAAACTACATATTTGATTCAAGCTCTGATTAACAAACCTGTTACAAAATATCCACCCAAAATGTTTTATTTTTGATAGTATCTGATATTTAGGTTTAAACTATTCAGGTCTTTTCAGCACAAGTTTAAGTGTCTCGGAACATTTTTTACATTTTTAGTTTTAACTAACAGAATTACCCAGTTGAGTTTGGGTTGTTAGGATGACTATGTCAGTGTGTGTTTTTTGAACCAATTTTAGCATTAAAGTATATGTATACTTCTGCTAAGCAACATGACATAAAAGCTATTGTTAGAATGTATTGTTATTAAAATGCACTGGCTTTTCTATATATTAGAATTTCTTATATAAGAAACCACTTCTCTGTGTGGTTAATCACTATCTTACCTCACTTAAAAATAAATAAAAAAATGTGGATATGTAATACCCAGGTGCACACCCTCAGGGTCCACTTAGTATGGGTGCAGAATTTCAGGTTTCTAAGTTCTTTTCTCTTGGAGCTATGGTAGTCTTGTATGCACACATGCCTTCTGGCTGTCTGCAATTTGGATTTCTAATATAAGGAACAACTTATTTTCTATGCAGTTTTTACCAGCTTCACTCATTCGAAAGATGTATATACACACACACACACACACACACACACACACACACACACACACACACACACACACACACACACATGTGGATAGGATAAGTAATAACACCCAATACACATAATACAGTTGCAAAATTTTAGGTTTCTTTGTTTTTTCCTCTTGTAGTTACGTGTCAAACATACATGCACTCTTTTTTGTTATTATAGGTAAAGTAGGCTACCATTCTGTTTATTTTGTTGACACTTGTATTAAGATTTTGTCTACATATGTTTAGTGGCTGCCCAAGTGTCAGTAAAAATACATTTTGAACATATTAAGTAATTCACACAAAATTTTATCCTTATTGCTAGCATTTGCTCAAGATACTTGGAATTTTACCTAGTATCTTGCATTATATCAGCAATGTCTACATATCTAAAATGTTTGAGGAATATTCTGAATAATTTTTAAATATTTAAAATATTCCATAATATTCATAAGTAAAAACAAAAGTTTTCAGAAAAGGATTCAACTGTAGGGATGGCATTTGCATGCATTATCCTTACACAATAGCACAGGTACACAGTGAAATAGAATATTAACAGACAAAAATAGGTTAAATTAAGCTCAACTGTAATTGAATGCACACGCACACACGCACAGGGTGTACACAAATGAATGGTGGGGTTTTGTAAACAGATTGGTAAAAAAAAGAAATTGGATACTTGCTGTACATTAAAGTTTTGGTAAATACAGTTTTATTTATTTCAAAGGATTTTTTTAAATGGCATTACGTAACTTCAATATGTTCAGTATTAACATAATATCGATTGCCAATTTCTGTCCAATTGGTCATGAACCTCCAATCTAACTGTTTCAGTTGCTGTAGTAACACTTTCTCATAGAATACACACTGCCCTTTTTGTGAATGGTACTCATTAGAACAGAACTCTGCAACATGAAATGCTATTTTTAATAACACTAGATTGATATGTAAATAAGCAGGTGTGTGTATAAAGTGTTAACCAGCACTATATTCCCAGGCAGAAATTTCTGTAACAGCTCAAAATTCTTTTGTATACATATCTGCCACCTCATTCTTTAGAAAGGAATAACAGTACCCCCTGTGAAGTAATGCCAATGAGAGAGTTCATTGTTGTGAATCTTGTAGTTGGACCAAGTCTCAACCTGTGCTAGAAATTTTGAAGATGATTCAATAAAATTGTCAATTCAGTACAAGTACCTTAACACCAAAATGTTTCCTGAATTCCTTTGGCATTGACATAAGAAATTCCTCTCTATGAGGTCATCAAAGCAAGCCCTTCATTTTGTTGTACTGAGTCATGCATTTACAAATCTTGGACACATCACTGGTTGACACTTTAAATCTGTATTCAAGATCCTGTAAACATAGGTTAAGTCTTAATTTAATTAAAACCAAACTTTGTAAAAGCACTCTTGAATGTCTTGGAAATACTCGGTGATAAGAACTGAAATCTTGACATGAGACAATCCCAAATAGTATCTTACCTTTTCTTTGTCATGCCTTGGTGGCTCTGGTAAAGGAACAATTTTTCTTTCACTTCCATGATTTTGGAGGTGAAGCCTTTCAGTTCAGTGCATATCTGGCTTAGGATTTCTGGTTCTCTCTCCTTTTCATTTTTCTCTGAGATATAATAATTCTCCTTCTAAATGTAAAGTGACAATGTAGTAACTCAGAGCATGGTAGATCATTGCATGGCAGTTCTTTTTATAAGTCTAGAAGTGCCTTGGCTGTTCTGTGATGAACTTTTTCCTCTCCCTTGTTTCACTTGTACTTGCTCATGGCATTTAACAACATATTTTGACACACACTCTTGTTTGGTTGTTACTAGTCCAAGTCTTAAGCAAGGTACTCAGTATGGTTTGATATTGACATATAAATCTGCTTTCATTCCTATTAAATACATAGGAATGTATATGCAGACATTATCATAACACACAATGGTATATATAAATTTATAAGGTACAATTCATGTGATGTTTCTTCACACCTCTATTTTCAAAACTCTTGTCTATCAATGGAGAACACCACTGGTTTGTATTTTATATAATGCATGATTTTCTGAATAAAGCTTATTGATTTTAAATCATGATTTTTGTTCAAACAAAAAACAAAAACAGAAACCCATATTGTGGTATAAACATGAACTCCAAAATTTGGGTTACTCAAAACAATGCTTTTGATCAATGAGAATGTGTTTTCATATTTCAAATCCTCATACGAATAAATGCACATTTCTATAAAATGTATGTATTAAACAGTTAGATTAAGATCCACTAGCATGCTACCTACTGCTAATAAAATGGTTTGAACACGCTTTGTTGTGATGTTTACTCAGTTCCATGCTAAATCCTTTGCAATTTATTCTCGCAAGTTATAATGCCATCCTATCTGTGTGTAATTTGCCAGTCTTTTTTCCTTCTTAGTTGATAACCTTTGGAATGTTGTCATAACATCATCCTTTAATATCTCTACTATCACAATTTGCATAACCTATATGACCACAAGTGTTCACCATCACCACAAACTACAAATCAATAAAATATTTTGTTTACTTTCTTTGCATGGTCCAGTTAAAAGCTTGCCATACAATTTGGTAAAACTATCTTATTCATACTGGCAGCAAGGGAACTGAAATTTCAGAGTGAAACTATTTATGACTTCAGATATTTATTTTTATAGTGTCACACCCTGGACACTATTTCAACACTTAGTGCTAAATTACTAGACTGTGTTTGCTTTATTTGGCAGGGTGTGTGAAACAGTTCAAAGGCAGCTCATAAAACACATGAAGAAACCATTAGAAAATAGGATGAAGAATTTTAAATATAATGACGTGTTCTGTGATATTAACACAACTGTTTTCATATTTTCCAGAACAGTATGATACTTTTGTGAAATTTACATATGACCAAATGCAAAGGAGATTGGAAGCTGAAACACCTAGTTGTAAGTACAGTTTTTTTGTTATTTGCTTCTCACTTGTTAATCAGGTTGATGAGAAAGACAAATTTAATGTAGTTGAACGGCAAACAAAGTTGCATGTTTTTGTGTTTATTTCTCAGAGTAAGTAGTTTTTTGTAGTTTGTTGTATAGAATTAGCTTCATGAATTTTATTTCTGAACTGTGTAGTTCACTTTTAATTATGTCTCATGTAATTACTCCTGCTAGAACAATGTTGCAGAATTTGATTTGTTATCCAGTTTGTGAAATATGTATCATCTGTGGGATACTATTAATATTGCAGCAACAATTGTATTGCCATGGGTTTGTTTCTAAATCCTTAGAAAACACATTAGTCTTTTTTACAATTTCAGAACACAACTTAGAGAAGTTAACAACAACTGGTGACAGTAAAATGTAATGCTTTAGTATCTCCCAGTATTTTATAATATTTAAGGTTTAGCTTAAATATTATGAAGTACTGGGAGATAATTACTATTGTTAATATTTGGTCCACTTAAAAAATATCATGGAAATTGTAAATTATGGTAGCAGTGATGAGCCACTTACTTTCACATGATAAACTCATATTTTGCCATTATCTTGTGTAGTATGTGTAAATGTCAATGAAGTAGCCCCTCCTCCTGTTGTCCTTTGGATGCACTGTTTTCTATTTGATATATGAAACAACTTATAGTATTTCCAAATTCTATCAAACTACTGATTTTTTTTGATTTTTTTTTCAGAATTCTGGTAACTGAAGTTTTTGTTATAAAACACTATGAATTTGTATCATCTAAGTTGAAAACTAACTTTAATATATCTATTTGAGGCTAGAAGGTATCTCTTTTTGAAACATTGGGGTTATTTTGAAATCAAGCATGAAACTTGGTTAATGAATAAAAATTGAATATAATGTATATAATAACCTGTACTTTGTAGATTTTTCATAAATATTTATTAATGGCTTTCTAAAAACTGAACATGAAAAGATTGCACTTGTATTAAAAATATCATTTAATTCTGATGAATTGTTTTGCTGTTCAACATTCAAATATATGAACAATCAATAACTTTTATCTAACATAATGCAAAATATAAAGTAATGGTGAAAAACTAATCAAATTAAAATAATTTTATTGTTGAACATTAATATTTTAAGCATCAGCCTTTCCTTAGGTTTTCAGCAGGAAACACTTTTAATAGAAGAGCTAGGATGAAAAGAATGTGGCTCAAAGGCTTGAGAACAAGTTCTTTAGCTACAAACAAATTAATGTATAAAAATAATTAAAATTATTCAGTGTGTGTATATTAAATAACCTGAATGAGAAAGAAAAATAATAGAACATGAATACTAGCAACAGTGGAAGGAAATTAATTCAGTGAGAGAGTGAATGTTTGCATCAAGTAATGTTGTTCTAAAGGATACAACAGTAAAAGGTATATGGATGTAATAGAGGTGAAGGAGGACTGTGGAAAGAAATGAATAAAAAGGTAACAAAGTACTTTTATCTGGCATACAATATTTTGTAAGGAAGACTGTAGCTTAGCTACATTAAGGTCCACAGTTTTGTTGCATTATTAACTGTATTATGTCTTCCAGAAATGGAAATACTGTTCAACTTCCAAAACTAATATTAATATTTTAGACAAATTAATTAACTTTTTCATTTTCAGTCAGATTGTATTATTATTTTGTAAATAGTAGTTCCTCTATCATTTGACTTGTACTTAACATCTATATTACTGCATGGCATTGATATCCAGTTTTCTTGGAAAACTTGCTTAAGTACATTTCTTGTTAAAATCTGAGAGTTTATGTTGTTATTTTGGTAAAGTTTTGAGTTAACAGTGTTCTTAAGTTGTTTTAAATTAATATTCATTGAACATGTAAAGATTCCCAGTATGGAAAAGTGGATTTTACAAGGGAGATGTTAATGAATTATGTGTAATTGTGTTTAACCTCACCATTGGTCATTAGGTTCAGCCTAATTTTCATCTCAGTTTCATAGAGGAAAACATAACTTACAAGATACCTCTCAGTATAAATATGTATGTATAAATGTCAGTTGATAGTCTGAAATTCTCTGAACAACTTGCTCCTATCTTTGCAGACTTTTCGTAAGCTTCAAGAAGTCGTTATGGTCCTGGTGTTGTGATCCCAGCAAAAGTGGCCTCTATGAAGTTCTTTTCAATGAATTATGAACTGAACTAAAGTGTCAACACTGAATAACATGTACAGATCAGTGTGAAGAGAAATTTAGTTGATGTGTGGGACATTGTGATATTCTTACTGACATCAGACTGGATAAAGTCAGATGATTAAAATGCAGTATTTATCCTCTAATTGTCCTCTTTACATTAATACTGTATTTACATTGTATGAATAGTAAAAATCAGCTTTAGGCCAAGCTTTAAGAACTTAATAATGAACTTCATTTTGTTCTGGCTGGCATTACTATGATAGCTGTAGGTATAAATGTGTATGTTTATATTAATGGAGATGCAACTAAATATGTTAGTTGTTACGTCTGTACGAGTGCACTTCTCTAAAAGCTATTTCTTTTAACTTGAATCAATTGATGGAACTTGATGTGACAGATAAAAAGACCGAATTTTATTAAAGCTTGGAGCTTATGTAATATATTAGTGATAAATAAATTCAAAAGTAGGTATTTAGATGACAAACCAAATAAGGTGTTTGTGGATTTTATTATGTAAAACAAAAAAGCAAATGTTTCAGTGAAACTTTACTTTGAGTAGGAGTTTTTATAGTTTAAAATTTAAAGTAGCTGTCAGAATTAGGAACTTGTCAAATTTTACTTGTGAAGTAAAAAATATGATAGCTTATATACGGATGCACAGCAGTTAATTCATGTGGCTGAAACAAACTCTTACATGGAATAAATACAACTGGTGTAATCTTGGTACAGAAAAATTGTTGCTTAGAGTAACATCTGTGTAGCAAACTTCCAGTAAACCACGTACCATGTAGACCACATGAGCACTGTCCTTCACTCTTCACTTTGAATTATAATCTTCTAGTTAGAAAGATTGATGAACAATTGTGTTTGTATATTATAAGTAATATTTTCCCTTTTGACTGTGTGTTTATGTAGTGCTTTTTACAACTTTGTATCAAGAATATGATCATAATAAAGCTTTTCTCAAAGTTAATTAAGAACAATATCCTTATTTTTACACCATTATTAGTTGCTAACAAACTCCTTTAATTAAATATTTTCTGGAAAATCGTTTTATTAAATTGAAAACAGCACTTCTGTCAGTTAACAGTACTTTTTAATTGTCAGACATTTTCTACTGAAATTAGTTTGGGATAAAAAATGATACATAAATTATTGTATTATATATAAATGTCTGACTTTTTTACCAGGGTTTCTCAACATTTTACAACATAAGGTTCACTGTATTATTTTGGATAATAGTAAAAGCTCCCATGTATGTGATGGAAGATTCGTTATCTTAGAGCAGTCACAGTTGTCAAAGCAGCTTAAAATTGTTTAGGGTCTCTGCTGTGTAACTGATGTAAGTAGCATGGCCCATGAATAAACTTTTTTTTTATGTAATTTTAAATTTTCTGGTGACAGATTTTTAAATTTATTGATCTAGACACCCAGTATGTATATTTACTTGCAGCAGTGTTATGGTTCTTGTGTCAAAATTCATACAGATGTTCAAAAACCTATAAATCTGGTTTAATAAGATCCACATATGGATAACTTTAAATTGACATTTATTATAGGATAATGAAAGTAATATTTTATGAAAAAATTATACTTTTTTAATTTATGTCATATTTCCCATTTCTAAGCTCCAATAAATATACTGGGTAAAACTTAACTATATATGGTGCACTATTCAAGCCTCATCAATCAAGAGTATTTTGATGTAAGCTCTAAGTTTGTCAGAGGTAGCAGGTGAGGTTGCAGTTACTACTTGATAAGGATTTAGTTAACCATATGTTTAATACTTGAGTGCTATTATTAACACACATTAAATTTACTCCAGTATGATAGGCAAGTGTCATTTTAATAGCAGATAGTCAGAAGTCTATATGCAGTATTCTATATTATATACACAGGAAGTTTTATAATAAAAACAGCACTATGTTTCCGAAAGGCAGAATTAACAGGATCTGCTGGTTAAAATTGTGTAAAAAATTCCAGTCATCCACTTCAAGTATAAAAGAAAAAGACATAAAATCAAAAACTGTTTCTGAACATGCATTTTGTAGCCTTGATGGTTGTTAGTTGGTTGGCAGCTCAAGATGAGGGTTGGTGGCAAATATCCTTTAGTAATTTTACTATAAACTAATTTTCGTTTTTATTTACTTCAGGTTTTTAAACTTTAAAACAATTATAATATTCAAAAGTTTTATTCTACTAAATAAAATAATATTACTCTGATTTTTATGTTGATTTGCTTTAAATTTAGTCAACTTATAGAACACCTGGTTACAGTTCTAACTCTCGAGTTCAGTACACTATGGTGGACACAGTACTGTGGCTTTACTCTAAAACTAAGAAACAAGGGTGAACAATGGTGAGAGATATCCACAATAAAATAAGTTTCTGTAAAAATATAACTGGCTTATCCATTCTAAAATCTTCACTAAGTTTTGCTGTATTTTATGAAGTGTTGTGCTATCCAGTTAGTCCTAATGAACAGAAGTTTTTGAAACATTTCTAAAAAAAGATAAATTACTTTCTATTTCATCATTTGTATTTTTATTAATTTCAGAGATTCCCAGTGTCCCATATACTACTGTACAGGTGTTAGACACAAGACACTGTAGATTATTCATTATTTCTAAAAATATGTTTTCAACTATAGCACCTATTTTGCACATGTTGTTAGAGTGGTTCACTTGAAACAACGATGAATAGTCATTGCATTGATTTGAATAACTGGTTTATTAGCAACTTGTATGAAATATTTCACTTTCTTAAACTATACGGGGCTCAAGTCTAACAGCATTTTTTTTTTTTTTTTTTTTTTTACGCTACAAATCACATTGTTTCTCTAATATTGGATTTTTAATTGACTTACTGAAAATACTATAACTCTCAAAAACTACTCTGTTTTATATATCTGTCTTCAACGTGATCCCAAAAGCTAAACTAATTGAATAAGATTTCACCAGTCAATGTTAATGCATACAAGTTACATCAGACTTTAACCATAAACATTAAACACATACAGAGCTCTATCTCCAAAATCATTGTAATTGTAATTCCAAAAGTTTCAACAAACTGTAATATACAGTAAAAACAAAACATTATTTTAATTGTTCACAACATTTGTGCTATTGCAAGGATGACTTCCACCTGGTGGGGACTTAGTTGACTAAGTGTAAATGCAAAGTTTTATTTTTTCTGAAAGAATAGACAGGAACTTTTGACAAATTGATTTTTGCCAATCATTAAGTTGAAGGAGAAAATTGTGTGTGTTTAAGTCTCCAGGAGAGATTTATTATTATTATAGATAATAACCTGTGAAACATGAGAAGAATTTGTTTCAGGTAATTGTTTCAAGGCAGATTTACTTGGTTTATTATTAGCTTTGTCAAGCTGTTGGGTGATAGCGTTTTGTTTGTAAACTCTTTCACTCGTAGTCTGTTTCAAAGAATTAATGTAATGGTCATGGTTCTTACTGTCACAGCATATCCTCTATTTAATCTAAATATTTGATTGAATGTGATATTGTGTCTGGTGTGTTGAGAGTGACAGCCAAAAATGTATTAGGCACTTCCATAAAGACACAGTGACCTTTTCACCTGTCAAATTTTCATTAACACTACCTCAAGATAGTATTCCTAATTATACTTTGTTTTCTATTGTTCCAAATTTTGAAACAAGGTCAAGTATAATTGAAGATGCATTCCTGTGCTTTGATTGCATTCACTAGAATAAATATGGTGATTAGATAATGGTAACACCTCATTTTATAATGTCATCTTCGGTAATGGTTGGTCCAGATAACTGTTACATACAAAATAAATGTAAGTTCTAGTTGATTTGTTACAAGACCATCATGCCAAGAACTGCATGTACATCTAGTGACTACAGATGTCTAGTAAAACAAGAGATCAATTAACATGGCTCGGGAGACAAGGGCTGTTGCACAAATTAAACCTTTAGTTTTAAACCACAGTATTTTTTTAGTCTGGTTGTACAGAATCTCAAGTCTTCAGACAGTGACCAACTACGACATGTAAGTTATTGACAAATGAATGTTATTAGTCTTAAAATATGCATTTAAATCTAGACTGTCATAAACATGATTCTGAAATTACATAAACTTGAAATGGCTGCTTTAGCTAAAATTCCATGATTTTTCCATTACTTTCCATGACCATGGGAATCCTGTTATTCATGTGGCTGAGTATCTTTATTCATTAATTATATTTTAGCATAATGGTTTCCATTCTACTCAGTAATGTGTTTTGTGATATGTATTTCCAGAAATGCACATCTGATGAAATTTGTTTTCCATAAAAAAATTAAAGTACTGCATTTTGAAAGATACTTGAACCTTGCACTTTAAACTGCTATATTATATCCCCAGACAGTTTATCTTTTAAGTGCATTAATTGTAATTTGATTTTATCTAAAACTGTCAGCATTAATGATCCTGAAATTATTTGCAACAGCTTCAGGACAGAATTTACAGTAGTTACTGTATTGAAAAAAAGTGGAATATTTTCTGTGATAAAAAAACATACAACAATACTATTTTTTGGAGATATAAGTTGTAGTGCTTGAAATGACATAAGTTTATTAGTAAAATATAGCCTGGATACACAACTCTATCATTGTTACAACAATACCATGTGGGGTTTCAACTGATATAGGTTTATTAGAATTAATAATTTGGGCAAGCAGAACCTTACTGTAATTTAATATCATCCTGGTTCCAACAATACGAAAGTTCTCATTTTCTTTGAAATTCTAAAAAATAAACAGATTGTGTAATACTAAATGAAGGCCTTAGATTTAAAGTTCAAAATTTACATTAACAAAAATGTTTTTCAGATTGTGAGACGTAGAAGTAAATTTTCTTTCTATTTAAATAACTAATATTGCAGTGACAAAAAAGTTTAATATTATTTGCACAAAAAAAGAACTTGCACTTTAAAGGATCAAAATCATGTAATATTAAGCAATCACATTTGGATAGCACTGCAATTCTGTCATATGAAAAATACAAACAATTTTTAATTGAAAAAAAATTAGAGAGCAATTGCAAAATTTGTTATAGAAGTAGTCGAAAGTAGTTTGAAAGTTCCGTTTTATTTTACTTCTACATAATCAAGAAATTATGATTTTTCACATTAATTATAATTTCAATAAATTAACACTCCTGGAGATTCTGGATGTAAATCCAATATATATAGAGAATTGTTAAGGACATCAGCTCTTTAACAGTAAAACCTAAAATATTTGTATACTTAAATAACTTCTTATCAACAGAGACTTTCTCTGGTCAGTTGCAGAAATTGCTCGCACAGCACCATCATATTTTTCATAGTTAATCTAACAAACAACTCTGAAGTTACAAAAACATAAAGAACTACACAAGTGTCAACAGTTCTGACAATTACTGAAATAAGGGGACTCAAGTTAAACATGATTTATATCGATATTATTAAATAAAACATACTTTAGCTCCAAATCCATAAAAAATACAATAAAACTTTGAAATAATTGGTTTTGTAATATTTACATACATTTGAGGCTGTACTCAGTGCTGTAAGTACAAAAGATGGACACTCCTGCATCAAAAGTAATTGGACCCCTTGTCAGCAATTCTTAAGTTTATCAGGTTCTTTAGACCCCTTTTGGTTTGGTTTCATACAATTGCACGGCATACTTACATGATTGACCATACTATAAAATTAACAATATTTTGTTTCACAGGTGCTTATAGATTCATCAAACAATACCATACAACTTGTAGTGTTACAACTGAATATGGAAATAGCTACCAAATGAGGCCTGGAACAGTTTAATGTTCATTTTGGCACACATAACAATTAAGTTTTAAAGAGTCCATTTTTATCTATTTCAATTTAGTAAGTGGATTATTAAAGCGTTAGATATTGTCTGTACCAACAGAAGATAGACGTTTTTACTTCAGCGTGCAGAGTATTAACTGTAATGCGTTATTTATCATTGTGTTTCAATACAACTCCTTCTACTCTAAAGAAATTAACCCTCACACTTTCATTAGTTTCTAAGATTATATAACGGTGGCATGTTTATGATTCACTATATTTTTTATGTCATAATGCCCTCTACAAATACTGATTTATAGCTGTACATATTGTCATTAATTAGTTTTATCTTCTGTATTGTTTCAAAATATGCTTCCAGTATTTAAAAACTAATGAAATAGAATGAATTACAAATTAATCATAACAAAATATCTGTTTTTATATCAGCTTAATAAAAATTTCAATTATTTATCTGTCTGTATCCACTAATCACTGCATAGGCTTTTCTGCATAGCACAATCCCCATTTCTGGTCACCAATGTCAACCCAGTGTATCTTTGCACTCCAACCTTGATATAAATCATCATAGTCTTGCTGGCAAAACTCCTGCAAAAAAAAATTTATATATATAACCTTTCATTGAAACAAATTTATCTTTTGAAAAGCTAAGATGATAAAAAAATGTGCAGACAGATATAAATCAACCACAAGGATAGTTTTACTATAGCCTTTAAAACTATAACTAAGTTGTGAGTTCTTGCAAAAAGATTCTCGTGAGAGTTCAGTGGGAAGTTTACCAAATTGCAATGCTAAAATCTTGGGTTCAAGTCATCTTGATAAACACACTGAATTATGTAGCTTTGAAGAAAAATAATCTTTCTACTCTGAAATAAAAACCTCATTTTAACTTTTGAACTGATATTTTACAATATATTGCTACAATAGACTTCAGACTATGCAGTGAAAAGATATACAAAATAAACCTACAATTTGAAAAGTAGATACAACACTTTAAAAAATAATGATCTATCTGAACAACTGGAGAAAAACTTTACTTCATCTTATAAAAGTGATTCAATTCACTTAGTAGTTTTCATTCTAGACATCAAATTTATTAAATAATGTTGAGATAAAATTTTAAAAAAATCAGTACAATGATTCTGGCTGTCTATTTTGATGTTCCTTTATTTCCTGGTATCATAATTGATTTGTTTGTTTTCCATGTTAGATAGCAGTAACATATGTGAACACCATATTGGAGAAAAATACTTATTACAATTCCATATTTACTACATATATCTACATGAAATACAATAAGATGTAAAAGTCTATTGTACACAAAATATCACATGTGATACAAATGTATTTGTGCTCAAGATATGTTTCTGAATTGATAAGACAAACTCAGGCTCTGAAAAGTCAGAATACATTGTGATGTTCTTCTAGAGAATAAAAATATTTTGTACATTGTACAGTCTGCTTATGGTAATTGCATAACCTCTAGAACCTTTAAAATGCATACATACAGTTTATTTCTGTATACAGTATCCAGAATTTACTCTCTTCTACTATAAACTATTGAGCTAGGTTTTCTCGAGTATCCATTTTTCAACTGAAAATGCTAAAAAAACTTTCTCCTACAATTATGATTTACACAGTTCTTGAAAGCATAACCACTGAAAACCCTTGTGTCAAACATCAATCACTCAGGCTAAGTTCTATCAGTTTTTAGACGTGTTCTCATTTACCAAATTATTATTGTACTGAGAATAAAAAGGCAAACAGCAAAAAAAACTAAGAAAACATTTTTCCTTCTGCTGCCTTTTTTTCTGTAATATTATTTCAACTGCCAAATTTGTTTACCATCCATTCTAAAAATACAAATGTGAAACCCATACCACCTCTGTATGTTAGCAAAAACAAGTGTAAAATTAATGTGCTCTCCTTAACATCTTTTTTAGTAAATCCTACTATAGCAAGCTGATAAGAATTATTACTTTTTATTAGACTAATTCCACAGATCATAAATGTAAGCTTTTATATTAATGTGGCTTTATACAAAGACGTTCAAAGCATATATAAGGAGTTTAATTTGAATGGTCATCTCCTTTACATTCTGTGAACACCTTTATATGTATCTCACCATGTTACCTGTTTTTATAAATGTACCCTCAATTATCACTTATAGATTTAGCTCTGTAATTTGTCAGTCATTTAAATCTAAAACTACTACTCTTCACACAATTTGAATGTTAATTATACAGTTAAAAAGATAATCACCTGTTATGTAATCCCAAGGACATTTCTTACAGGAAAATGAGTTGATTTGTGGCTGATACATTTCAAGTCCACCCAACCCTAATCATATGTACATGGTAAAAACTAAATATAGTGGGAAAACATTATGCACTTGATGTATTCCCGTCTGAAGCAAAACTCCAGTAAAGGATAACACATAAAGGAGTTCACATGATTTTTACTGAAGAATGGAATTTAGTCTTAATCTTTCAGTGGGCTGCTGTGCATAATATATACATACAAGATATTACATGCTTGATAAAAACTAATTTTATTACAAGCTCCGAATGGAAATACACAAAATATTTTGATACCCTGTGTTTGGGGGTGATAAAAATCAAATTAATTACTTCCTGGAATAATTTTATATTTTAAGCTTTTTGAGTTAATACATTGCAACATGTGATTTTGGATATTTTTTATATGTGAAAAAGTAATGGGACAATCAGCTCATAAATGTTTACAAATTAATCATAGCTTCAATCAAACTTACAATTTCTGTGTTTGCTATTGCTTTGAAATTAAATTTTTCTACACATAACATGCTACTTTGAACATGCTATTATCACTTCCATGGTTTGTTGAAAACATTTAACAACTCAACACATTGTATAGGTTTGGAAAACTCTCTCAACTATTTATCATTTATAAATTATTATATGCTTGAGTAAGGTATGTTCTTAGAGAAATTTTCCTCAGAATACTGGCGATGTCAACCTGAATACTTAAAAATGACTAGCCCTATTATTAAATAAGCAATGCAGGGTAAAATTAATACAGTAGAACCCCTCTAAAGCAGCCACCTTCGGGACTGAGACAAACTGGCCTAATTAGAGAGGTTCCACTGTACATAATTAGGGATTATGTAAACAAAAAAAGGAACTGTGATTGAATGACCACTTTCAAGAGGTGGCTGCTTAGAGGGGTTCCACTGTAATTGATAACTCTGACATCTAGTAGATGATATCACATTGAATGCTACTCTATCTAAGGTCATGGCACGTGTACCTTGATTCTTACCCGTGCACACAGAGTTAAATCTGTTTTCAAATACAGAGTTTTAATAATTAATTAGTATTAAATAAAATTATGTATGATACTGTTTTGCAAATTTTATTCTAGTAAATAAAGAATATTTTAGACTTAAGTTTGGAGAGAAGGTTTATTGTGAAGGCTGTATATAGGAAAAGTGAGCACAAACTTTTACAAGAAAATTTTTATAATCTCGTGGTATTCAATATAGACAAGAGACATTTTCCATACATTTAAGAGTAAGTGTGCTAGAGATTTCAAACCATAAAGCAGAACAAAAGTGCAGCTACGTTAATCATTACATTATTCCTTTATAATGTTTAAGAATAGAAATACTTAAAGAATATGGAATAATTTATTTTATCTTAGCATCAGTAAGATCTTTGTAGGCCAAGTAAACACTTGGCTATAATATACCACTGGTGTCTGTCTGATCAGTTAAAATGTCTGAAGTGTATACGTACCTATACAGAATTAAGTTAGATTGTTAGATGTTTCAAATTAAGTGTATTTCTTATGACTCAAGTTTAAGCTTGGAAACAACATTATTTTTCACTGTTCTTCAGGAAGTAGAAAAACTGTCTCAGTAGTGTTTAGGATGGAAGCGAGCTTCAAAACTGTCTCAGTAGTGTGTAGGATGGCAGCGAGCTACAAAACAGTCTCAGTAGTGTGTAGGATGGCAGCGAGCTACAAAACAGTCTCAGTAGTGTGTAGGATGGCAGCGAGCTACAAAACAGTCTCAGTAGTGTGTAGGATGGCAGCGAGCTTCAAAACTGTCTCAGTAGTGTTTGGGATGGCAGCGAGCTTCAAAACTGTCTCAGTAGTGTGAAGGATGGCAGCAAGCTTCAAAACTGTCTCAGTAGTGTGAAGGATGGCAGCGAGCTTCAAAACTGTCTCAGTAGCATTTAGGATAGCAGTGAGCTTCGAGATTACAGCATCTTCATCAATGAAATGAAGGCTATGATTACAAAAAGAGTCCACTGATTTCAAAAATAATAAAAACAAAAAGAGATGAAACTGGAAATATCTTCTGATATCAATGAAATATAACAATTAAGGATTATAAGTGAAAGCTCACAAGCTTACAACCACTCTTCAAAATCAGTGACAAGTTTTATAAGAAAGAAAGAAGAAGAATACGCAACTGGAACAAACACACATTCCTCTCAATCCACCTACATGTGTGTGTAACGTCATGGCTATCATACCTATTCAGAAACACTGGTAATGGATGAAGTAGTAAAAAGGAAAGCAATGAACCTAAATCAACTTCAATGTTAAGAAACACAATTGACGTAATATAATATCCTTATTGCATTTTGTTCATAAAGCCAAACACTTCAGGATCAATAATATGTTCTTACAAGGTATCATTCTAATTTGGATATATGCCAAAGAAGCCAGCCACACTAATACATATTAACGTGAGTTGTAGACTAAAGATGCCACAGGAGCTCAACTAGTACACTTCAGCATGGTTGTATACTAAAGGGGTGAGAGAAGCTTAATTAGTACACTTCAACATGAATTTAGCATTTTGACAAATATAAGCCATTCAACTATCACCAAGTCTTTCCTTCATTTGTACAATGTATACTAGCAGGTAACAATAAAGTGGTAGCAATCCAAAAATGCAATTATAGAGGAAAGGTTTTAATGAGAAACATTCATTACATCTATCAACCCAATATGATGCACCTATAGGAAACCATGGCTGTTTGTGCCTTATAGTTACAGCATTATTAGTACTTATTACTGATTAATGTCATGGAATGTTATTTCAGGTTACCAAATTAACTTTACCTAATCCATTACTGTTAATATTTTAGTATTAAAATAAAATCCAAATGGATATTTACCTTTAAGGCCTTTAATACTAAATGATTATCCATTGACATTTAGATTTTTTTGTTAACCTTGAATAACTAGTTACAAAATTAGTAACTGGTCCAGAAAGCAAAGTTGTATTTGAAACACACTCTGAATTTCATAGTTTCTAACAACATTTTACTAAAAATTTTCTTTCTGGCTACAAAATCCATTTAAAGCCACTTTCATTTCCAGTGCTACTGTACTATACACAACATAATTTCATTACATGATTCTTGGTCCTATTTCAAATTGAGAGCTACATGCGTGCATGAGATTTGTAACCTTGTGAAGAACTTTGAGAGACACTGCAAAGATCTGTCCATTGTATCTCAGAACAGCTGGTATGGGTATTGACACTTTTATTGATAAGGAGAGAACAACGTTTTGACCTTTCTAGGTCATCTTCAGGTTAAGAAAGAGTTTGAATGTGACAGTAAATGGACAAATGTCTTAGGGACGAGAATATAAATGGCTACAGGATTGTAGGGGACATTGCAGATGGACGTTACGTCATTAATTAGTGTAGGTATAAAGTTGTTTCATTAAACTGGTTTAATTTTGGTTTTAGTTGCTGTATAAGTGGGGCATTTTTATTTCAAGTGGGTTTCTCGTCATCAAGATCTGTCTATTGTTTGGGTTTTAGTCTAGACATTACAGTGAATACAAGCAATAAGTTGATGATACTTACACGAGTCTACAGAGGAACTAAAAGGCAGCATACATCAATATGGAGAAAAAATACACATCAGAAATTTGGATATTCTTCCAAGTAAGATAAGAAAGTGGCTAAATATAGTTTATGTTCCAAAAATTTATTAGATAGTGGTGGAACCTCTAACATTCAAAACCACATATATACGTGTCATGAAACTGTGTTACCTCCATGAAACAGACAAGCCTAGCCACACTAAAAAGACAAGTTTCCTTGACCTACTACACACTATATGTACAGTACTAATAAATATTTCATTCTATTCATAGCAGAATGAATAAAGCTCTAGATAAATTATATAAATTAAAGTTTTATTTGTAAATCTATAATCATAATTTTAGCATATGCAAGAGCTGGCATTTGATCTCTAACAATCTTCATTTGATGTATTCAATTACACATTCATTTGAACATGACATAAATAATGAAAAAAGAAAAAGGAGTATTAGCATCATGATTATTTTATAGTCTTTCACTCTCTTTGTATTGTACACACACACAAAGAAACAAGCACACGTGAGTGTAACGTTCAGGCAGGCAGGTGGCATAACTTCATGTCTTCCAGATGTATGTAAGCATGCAAATTGAAATTACTTCCTTGTTTTATGATAAAATCACAATCTGTTAAATACAAACACTATTAAAAACTTTAATTGATATGCTGTAAGCAATAAATAAAGCAGATATTACCACACAGGGGTCACTTTCATTTGAAAAGATTTGTTTCAAAAGTTGAAACTGGTTTTAATATTTTCCATAAATATGAGCACATCTCCATAAAAAGTTATAATTTTCCTATGCTGCGAATGTATTTCCAACAGGTGCTTCTCTCTTCTCACAATATTAGCTATTCTCATCCAGTGCTATGCTCTGTATGAAAATTTTGCTTTATGTATGCCACAAGCCTTATGCTACCCCCTATTGGACTTGAACAGTTCCAACATGTCTCTCATGTAAATCATGCATCACTTCTTCATCAATAGGAGTGTGACATACTCATGTAATGCATGTGACTCTCTCTCTATGCTTCTACAGAACCATCATTTCAAGGTTTGACAAAAGATATAAGCACCAGTGGAAAGTGGGAAGTACAGAAAGATTATAACTAGTAATACTGCACTTCTCTAATCTCACGAAATTAGCTCGAATCCAACATTGATTAGGTGGCAGGACTGGTGCATGGTAATTACATAATTACCCCCCAAAGGCATAGGAAGGATAGCCCTGAAAAAGATAGAATCATATCCAAAGATCTGATGAAGGGAAGCACAACACTTCTGAAACAGGTATACTCTTCGCCTGTCTACAAAATGTGTAGTAGATAAGGGCAGGAAAAAAAGAGGAGCACATTCAAATGGGAGAGAAATGTGAAAAGATAATGATTCTAACCATATAAATATATATGTAACTTAATCCCACCAAGTGTGAAAGTAGGTAAAACAATGAATGTGCCCCGAGAAGTAGAGTGGCCGTACTTGGTAAGTCAACTACATCCAAAACCCATGCTGCTGACAACCGACACCTAAACGGAAGTAGGATAAAGATCATACCATCTTCACTTCAAGTTCAAGAGGCCAGAGAGAATTAAGAACACTCCAAGTCCTTAGCATGACATGTACTAGCTCTGATCTAATGATCCATGTATCTGACATCAAGTATCAAAAGGATGTCTATATAATAAAAATCAACACCCCAATAGCAAAACTGACCAGACCATCCAGAAAGTAACCTTGGAATAAGATATAATGAGGGACAGCAAAAAGGATAGAATTGCAACAATCCCCTTTACCTCCACTGTGACTCACAACACAGGAGTATGACTGAGGGGGGAATATAGACAATCATACGCACATATGAGAACTTATGTTGATTGGTTATACTCTAAGTTCAAAACCCAGTCATGGGGTACCAACATCCAGGCAGAAAGTAGGATTAGAGCTCCAAAAGGGGAGAAATACAATTTAACATCTCACTCCTTTCTGAGTGTATATTGCATATTGTAGGATAGAATGTCATCTACACCTATTTCCATGGAATACATAGGAGGATGCCTTAATAGCTGGCCACCCCAGTGGTTTTGAACTGGAAAGTGGTAAGGATTCTCATGCTTCTGGTAAGTCCAGAGGAATGTTATAACATGAAACAGTGTAATTGGTGACTACAAAACCCTATTTTGAAAAGCAGACCATATGAATTTATTCAACACAAAACATAACTGGGATGAACAACTATCCTCTTCTGCTTTACCCATGTAGTCCATAAGTGATACGGTCCAAACAGGCAAGTTCATGAAGTCAGTAAATCTCGAGGTTCTTCACCTACAGACAATCTTCCCAACAATGAGCACTGCAAAACTATTGAAGATAAATCACAAGTCAACATAGCTGTACAATGCAGATTTAAGTTTGAAGAATAACTGGTCAGGCACCACTCACCACAAAGCAGGATCCATATACTGAGGAAATGAAGCAAGGATCCCTGAAAGGAAAACTGTGAATATAATTTATCTAATCAAAGTCACACTGAAGCCTGAACAACAGCCACAGGTGGAAGACAAAAACTTGATGAAAAAGAAACAACTATATGGTGTAAATAATGACAGACAAATGTAAAAGGTATAGTCCACAAAACTTGAAAAATCCAATGAACCTTGACAAAAAGATGCCAGTAATGAAGAAAACTGGCAAGCTGAGTTCCCACAGATAGTCACCAATAGTGTTGACAACGTGAAGTGTGTTGTAGAGGAAAACAGGATGAGACACAATGAGAAGAAGGAAGAGGCAAGGGTTGGGAAGAAGTTGAATGGAAAGTGGTAACAGGCAGGTGTCATATATGGCTTTGATTGAGACAAACAGGCAATAAGATTGGAAAGAGAAGACTGCTGTTGTACTGATATAACTCATGATTCCAAAGACTCAGGGAATGTGTTAAAGACACCCCCAGAGAAATGGGGCCCATACATAAGTCCCAAAGATAAGATGATGGTAAAAGGGTGAGAGTTAAGGTCATATTATGACCTAAAATGTCCCAACAACAGAGAAACCACATGTGTAAAGCTAAAGACAACAAATGAGCCAACATGGAGGAAAGGAGGAAGAAGGTATCCCCAGAAAACTCCTCAGGATTTTGGTGGAGAAGCCACAGAGAAAAGATGAATTGTAGGGAGATACCTTAAAAGAGTTGTTAGGGTAAAACAAAGGCAGGAAAACTGGGCATAGGTCAAACTTACAGGAGATTCAGGAACTGCACCTCAAACAAGCAAAATGAAACCCAACAACTGTTTGTCTAGAAAAGTACAATCTGCACAATGGTATAAAAAAGCAAACTGATCTGAAACCCATGGGGGATGAAGGATGGTAATCCTGTCACTTAATTGTGAGGCAAATTGACCAGCATGTACCTGAATATCCAGGGAGAGAAGAAGAATCAAATATATGCACATGGAAAGACTTGTCATGAAGTCAAAAAGGGCATGGTTCATAGGAAATAATGGAAGGGATAAAACATCATATACTTGAAGAAACAAAATCCTAAAAGACTGAACTGGGCCAAACTGACTCCTCAGGTGGGGTATGAGAAGGCAGAGCAAGTCCTCCTCCATCTGAACAGGCTAAGCTTGTACAGTAGGAACTGGGACAAGTTCCAGAGACAAAATCAAACCTATATAACATTTGAACTCATGACATATGAATGTGGATAAATCTTCTGTCAGGTCACCCATACCTTAGACTTGAGATATAGTGCAAGTTTACTTGCAAAAATGCCCCCTGAAATGGTAACAAACTTCAGAATTCATAATGAAAAAGAATTAATTGTATGTGTGCCTCTTTGTGAACAATTATGACTTCTAAAGTTGTACTTGGAAAAAGTAAACCAAGCAACTGTCTTCCTTCTGTGAGAATGTCACTAATGACACATTGATAATATTTGTGGAATGAAGTAAAATATAAAATATAACTGATATTCTTTGTTGCAGATTAAAAAGATTTTCAAGATATTTTTTCTGTGATGAATACATAGTTGAGAGGTTGATATAGTGTACATGTAAATAAAAACTATCAAAGTTTAGATCTATCTTAAAATAAAGCCTTACAGCTCAAGCTCAAAAAAAGCAGCCTCTTGTCCACTTGCATTATAAAGATGTTATTATAATGCTCTGTAAATTGACACGTAATATCAAATTTACAAAAAACATCTTGTTTTTCATCTCAGAAATTTTCAATTGCAATTTTTATTAGATGTCAGTTTCTTCCTTACTAGAGTTTAGTGAGAATATAGTGATAAAACTATGTCTACATATTATGGGTAGCAGTGGAAATAAAACTGAGCTGCACTCTTTGGATCTGTGTGATTCCCAACTGTTGATCACATGGCAACATGTCATCTAGGTATACAGTAGAACTTTATTTTTCTTTTTATGGAGAGAACCTTGCAATCAATAAGCGTGAGCAGTGGGTTTAACATACAAAATTAACTATATTCCCAAAGTTTCTAAGAAAACATCTGATGAAAAAAATAAGAACAGAAGATAAAAGAACAATCCAATGAAAGTACCCAAATGAAACTGTAAACCAGTTTGACTTAGTTGGAGTCTTCAGAAAAATAGGAAAGCTCACCTGAATAACTTAAAAAAAGATCTTAATTCTCTTAAACAAAATTCAAAATTTGTGGTGATGAAAAAATATTGATAGGTATTGATTAAGACCTAAGAAAAATCATAACAGCACAATAAAATACTGTGAAGTTCCAAGAGAAATTAGAAACTATTAAAATTTAGCTTATATGAAATAAGACTCAACAGGAAGTATTACCTAATTTTGGGTACAAATTACAAGAATAACAATGTTATCATAAAGATAAGTAATCAAATTTGATATATTTTTTGTTTCATTTTTATGAAATATTGATCACAATCTGAGTATTTTCAAGTGACATTTCAGTTAAACTTCCATTAATGATAACTTGTCCATCCCAAATTGAAGGCCATTTTCTTTCTTAGATTCTTAAACAGAACCTGATTATTAACTGTATGTTGATTCACCACTTACACTTAAAAATTCTGCTTTTCCATCTTGCAACTTTTTCAATTCCCTCTGAAGAGAAGCCCTGAAGTCCTGAGTTCGATCCTCTGCTTTCACTTTCATAAATCCCACTTTTTGAAGTAACTAAAACATAAACACTGTTCTAAAAGATTTATTCGTAAACAAGGATTAACAAACCATAACGTCAGAACTTTACTCAAAGTTTTGTTTTCAAACAGAAAATAACTTTAACTCTCTTTGTACAAAGTTGATCAAATTTATTGACCTTCTAACCATTTTGTATTAATTACAATTTCCATATAATAAAATTATGTACAATAAGTGTATCTTAACAAAAGTTGGCAAACTTTTAGTATATATTACAAGTCTTTCATAGACAAAAAATCAATTTGACCAACATTGTAATCATGAAAAAAAGAAAGAAATCTCAATTACCCTTTTTTCTCCTTCTAGAATGACCTCAAATTATAATATGAAATGACATTTGTTTATTCTAAATAATTTTAAACATCTATTCATACTTGTATTTTATTGCCCTTTGAACTGTGTTTAACTACTAAAGTAAATGCATCATTAGAAGTCGTAAATCACTAGGCAAATGTACAGCTAATTTTATGCTACTGAATTATGTTACACTCAAGCTGTTGTGAATGTACCTCATGAAAATGTTTTAGTATATTATTATTATTTACCTAATTTAACCTTAACTATAAAGTTCCTCATTTTACATTTTAGTTACTTTTATAATAATGTATAAAGAATACAGATGAAAAACCAGAAATAAAGTACTTGCCTGGGCCTTCATTTTTGCCTTGTTGTTCATTGTCGATGACATTTAAACCTAACCTTTTTATACTGGTAATAGAATTGTCCTAAATAATCCACTAAAGAACACAAAATACGAATACACAAAAAAAGCAGAGAATGTCCCATAACTAGCATTGATTTTCTGGCTTTATGCAACAAAAGCCATTAAACATTATGCTCAGCTAGTCAATGTGCTTCCTGTGGGAATAAAACTTCTGCAGTGAAAGTGAAATTGACACTTAACTATACAGTAAACAATGTAATATATGTCATTTGAAAGACGAAAACTTTGGCTTTCTACTGATTATGGATAATATAGTATTGAATATATAGGTGATGCCTCGAGAAAAACTGTTAGTTTACATAATAGGGGGAAATCAAGGTTTTTTTAAATTAATGCCTTATAAAATTAACAACTGAAAATTTGTATATTATTATTACATGATTTATTAGCTATGTCTTTATGCTATACTTACTGGTAAAGCCTGACAAAATTAGTTTAATTATATTTTGAATGTCACTCATTAATAACCTCAAGACATGCTCAAAAAAGATGTTTGTGGTTAACTGATATCTTACTGTTTATTTATTGCTGCTTTCATTAACAGTATTTGGTTATGTAATTAAATACATTGAATTTTTTTCCCAGTGTTATACTTCTGTTATAAAGGATTTATTTCATTGTTAGCTTAATTTAGAGCTCACTAACCTAAAATCTTACAAACTAGCCAAACTTCAATAGGGATTTTTAAATTAAACTGAAAATATTGCTAGTAGTGAGAATATAAAACTGATGCAAAAATGCATTTCAAACTTTACAAGTAGAGATGTAAGAATTTGTACATAAGAAAATCGTGGATGCTTGCTAAATTCTCCATTACTAATAAATATATTTAAAAATTTTCTATCACTGTCTTACTGCAGACTCAGTCAATTAAACCTAAATCTTGACCCCAAATTGGCCTTTAGAGTTCCATACAATAACTTTTATTATGTTTTGTATATCTTTACAAAAGTTTGCAAGCTTCAAATGAGCATTATAAGTCTTTTATAGACAAAATATTAGAATTTTTAATAAAGTGTTTTCACTGAAACTTTCTCTGTGAACATATGGAGTCAAAGACTTATTTCCAATACAACAAAGAATTCTGTGAACAAACAAATGGTCTAGCCATGGAATCACAACACTATACAATCCTAGCACACATTTTCTTGAAATACTTTGAAAAAAGAGCCTTTTCATTCACATACATATAAAATGAAGTTTCTGGAGACATTATGTTGAACACATCATCATCTGACCCCACAATCATGACATCTTACCAGGCTGCCCAAAATATTTTACTTCTCAACATATTCATCAGCAGACACGAAAGAAAAATTACAACAACTGCGTACACAAAACTCACCCACACAAACAGATATCTACACTTCCAGTCTAATGATACAACACTGATAAAATGTGGTATATTCCAATGTCTAAACAAAAAATCAGAAAACATTTGCAATAAGATGGCTATCAAAACAGAATACCAAAAGATCATATAGTTTTTTTTAAACAGAATGTTTACACCTACTCCTATCATCAAACTCTCTAAAGAAGACCACAAAAGAAATAAAAGACAAGGAAAACATTACTACCACTGCCATTTAGCTCCCATATCTGCAAATTTTAAGGACAAAATTCAAACACATAGTTAAGAAATTCAACACAGACATCTAGTAGAAATCCTACAAAACACTGAGGTTCATTCTGGTGAAAAGCAAGAAGAAATATACCAATAAGAAACACAAAAATGTCATTTATAATATTCAATGTTCCCACAACAAACACACATCAGAGAAACGTGAAGAAGACTTGTTACAAGAATTAAATAACAAAAACAGTACAAGACTTATATTAATACAACATTCAGCCATTGAAGAATACACCATGTCAACTGCACAGAAAACAAACTGAAAGAAACTAGAATTATTGATACTGACAAACTTTGGAAGAAAAGAAATATTGAAAAATTGTTTTACATTAACATAATAAAACCTTCACTAAACTGAAATCGTGGATTGGAGGCAAGTCATATGTGGCTGAAACTATAAGAAGTCTCCACCAATCAGAAACATGGATAAACCAACCAATAATAACATGCTCTCCACAATCCATCAAAATACTATTAAGATAGACAACACCATACTTACATTGACCTTTCACCCTACTTTTTTATTTTTAATAATAATTGCATAGTTAAAAAGCCAGAAAATGAAATATTGCCAGGTTAAAACTTTCTATTGGTTATAAGTAATATACCATAAAATGTTAGAGAAAATTACTGGCAATTTGTAAAACAAAGGATGTGGAAGGTGGGTGTGGCAAGATTTGCTAGTTTAATGGGCACTGTAACCAAATATGACAAAAGGCTATAAAAATTATTCTTTGCCTGAGTAATAACAATGTTATAATGAGTAATTCACTTAAATTCTGTACTTCTTGGGGGTATAGTAAATAAATTAGACAGAAGGAAATACCTAGAGATAAAATGTCAAAATGCTCTTACTAGTGTGATTATTTTTGGTATTTCTCAATGAAATTAAGACCTTAAAGCTTATATAATATGAAAATTTGATTTAATAACCAGGATTTTATATCAGTTTTATTTATATACATGATAATAAAGTAGTTTAATTAAAGATTGAATATAACTCTCTAAAAAGTCATGAACATAAACTTTGACCTGCCCATAGTGAGAGGATTAATGTAAATCCTGTCAAGTCAGTTATTTTTAAATAAATCATTAAGAAATCATATCTAAGTGATTACTTGAAGAAAGAAGTAAACAAATTTAATACATAAATAAATTAGATGTAAAGCTATTAATTTTAGTTTGTTTAACATTTTATGGTAATTATTATTTCTTACTATTTGACCATTTCTGCAGGCAATTAGTGTATCTATGCAATACTAATTTTAAATGATATCAGCATATGCTTGCAATTAATATTATAAATGACTATAAACAATAATGTTTTATGTAAAATAGTTGTTATACCTTCAAACTTAATTTTTTATGTTTCAAAATTAAAAAGTATAAATTTAAATTTGCACTATTATTTATTTAAGTGTTCAATGAAACAAGCACACAGACAAGCCACTTTTATTAACATAAGGTAGTATAATACATCATCACTGTGTAAATTAATAAAACATTTCCTTCTTAACTGAATGTGCACAGGGTTAGTTCATTGGACTAACCCTGCCTTGGAGAAGAAATGTTCACTATAAAGCTGAATTTACTACATGTATTTATATAAATGTAACAAGCTTTTAGTAAAAAGTTTGTTGTACACAAATATATTGGATGTGTTACAAAATCATTTGTACTCCAGAAATATTGGTCCAAATCAGATTCTGATAAGTTGGAGAGCACGTAAAGAATAAAAACATATTTGTCCATCATACAGATTCTGTAATCTATAGGACTTCTGAAGTACAAACACAATTTTATTTCAGAGTATTTAATAGCTCTGACATCAAATATATATACATATATAATATATTGAATAACACTCTGTAAAAGGTCACTGCATGTATACTTTGACTCCCACCATTGCACTAGGGTTAGTGAAATAAAAACAATATTATGTATGGTACTTTAGTCTTAAACTGACTTATTCAATGCTATCAATTTGATGCTATAAATAAAGATTAAAAATTATGTACCTTCTCATATTCACTGACTGTCCACAAATGGTATTTTCTTGATGCCACATATGTTTTGAACTCTTCAGATGGTTCATCATTTCCTATACAGTAGTCACTAAATAGGATCCTTCCTCCTGGTTTCAGCCATTTCTCAGTGAATAACAAAAATGTGGGTTATTTATTTAAAAAAAAATTCAAGTCCAACTCTTTTTAATGATTTATCAAAATGGGTTTTTACCCAAAAAAAATTCTGTCCCATGGTGGGGAAGCAGTAAGTCCACGGATTTACAATGCTAAAATCAGGGGTTCGATTCCCCTCGGTGGTCACAGCAGATAGCCCAATGAGGCTCTGCTGTAAGAAAAACACACACAAAATTTCTTTCTTTATAGATTTACCAAATTATACATTGTTTTGACCATCAATAAAAATATGACACTCAGTGTAAGGACTCCAGGTTATTCATGGCATTACTAACAATGCAAGTAATTACATAAATATTAATTTTACTTGAAATTTTTCATGAATATGACCTTCATGTTACATTTAATATTATACATAATTAAAATATCTTATTTTTCTGTTAGTTAGTAACAAATACGGAATCTACTATTCTCTAAAAGGTTATACTTACAAAAAAGTGTTTGAATAGAGCTTCTTTCTTCTCAAGGTGAATGAAGGTGTCTCTGCTATACACTGCATCAAAACTTTCTGCTTCAAACTCTGCTACCGTGACATCACAAATCTCGAAATGAATCTACCAAAATCAATTTATTTGTAATATAAATACTTCATATAATTTTATTTTCCCCTTTCACTAGTTATTTATGAATCTTACATTTGTCTTTTTCATATACAGGTCCTTTACATGTAAGGATATTTATATCTTGAATTTATGTTACAAATAAAATGTTATTTCATATACATCTTGAAGAATCACAAAACTAATTGAATTGCTACTGACATTATACATTAAAAGATTATTTTTTTAACAAAAGATGATGATAAACAGTGGATAATTTTTAGTAACAGAATAAAATTTAGAGCCAACATTTTAAATAAAAATTCTTACTGCAATCAACTCTAACTTTTACGATGACTGGTTTAAAGTTATAACTATTTCAAGTCCTACAAATATATGTAAAGAACATTTATATTTTAACAGCAACACTAGTATTGTGTAATTTTTGTCATAAACACCAAATAATTTCAGAATATATTTAGTTGTTAACATAAAGATGCTAAAACTACACACCGTATTGTGATATTCCTAAAGAATATTAAATCAATGAACAGTTTACATCTAACCTGTGATGTTATAGCAGGCCGCTCTGCTAAGTATTCTAATGCAATCTTCATCATGTTCACTGATAGATCTACTCCATGAATGGTCACTCCAAAAGTCTAAAAAAAAAAATTCAATCATATTAAGTTTAAAGTAATAATAATAACATGTTCTTGAGTTGCATTCTGCATCCGTAAGGGCCTTAATCTGGTTCAAAGATCAGCTGGTGTCTTGCCAGATAACCCATCAAATCCTCCTGTTCAATGCTGGCAAAATTTTCTTGGGCCAACCACTTGAAATTCTCGTTCTGTATCCCTCAGTGTCTTTTAAGAAATTTGCATCAGCAGTTTTACTTTGCCCAATCTCACCAGTGATGGCACATTGAAAGAGACCTTGCTTTTGGAGCTTGACAATTCTGCCATGTTCAAACTCTGTCAACTTTTTAGGCTTTGCCATGTTTTTACCCAATGTAACATAGGGCATGTCAGTGGGAGATGTTGACAGTGCTAACGCTTGAACACAAATGACTAAATTTCATTACATGTTTACCGATTAATGCTTCATTTCAGTATGGTCTTAAACTCTTGACCAGCTAGTATTTAAGCTAATTTCATAGTGTTCACATTTTCCATATTAAATGCTAAAAAAAAAATTTTTTCCCCCTTTTCTTATTTTCACCTTTTGAAGTTCTACTCAAGTAAGTGGTTGAGTCTAACAACACAAAATGCATATTTTTCTTTATGTTTATTGGCCCTAAGATTTGGACAGCAGTGTATTTCAAGTCATTCACTGCACATAAAACATTTCTACATAAACAAAACAAAGTATTAATTTTTGTCAGAAACAAATTTAAAAGTTAATAGAATCTTCTAATAAAATACATAATGAAGTTAAATATATATCTAAATTAAATGTTTACATTTAAAGCAGTGAAGTAAATTACAAGTAGTACTGTGCTACAAATTTCCTTAGTGAACCAAGAAATATACAGTTGTTCCATAGTAGCTTAAACCCACTGTTGCTTTACTTACCTCAGCCATATAGAAATCATGTCCTCCAAGCCCAGTACCAACATCTAGAACTTTTTCTCCTGGTTTCAGTTTTAGCTGACCAACTATATTCTGCAAAACCAAATCAAAACATTATGTATAATATGCTTCCATCAAAGATTGCCAAACCTAATATCAATGCATTAATATAAAAATTTTGACACAAAACATATCATCAATGTAATATAGTGAACTTACTTAATAGTTGAGTTTTATGATAAAATCAGACCAGAAAGCTGTGACTATAGTCTTGTGACAACATTGTCTTTACACATACACAAAAATAAAGACTTGTATAACAGACATTACAATACAGGGTTCTCAAAAAGGCCCAATAAGAGTTCCAGAAATACATGAACTCTCCCAAAATATCTCAAACCTAGTGCTCAAAAACTTCCCAATTTAAAATGTTTTATGTACTATTATTATTATTTGTAATTCAAAAACCAGATATTATTTATGTTGTTTATTCTCATAATTATATTATTAAACACAAATTTTGCTGATACCCTCTTCCATTATATGTCCTTTAATTCAAGCACATGGATTGGTTATATGATTATTAACAATGTATTAAAACTTGTGTAACCAACAATGGTACACAAGTGGCAACACAAACAGGCAGGAAACATACTATGTCATACTCCTGCAGTAGAATATTTATGGAGTTCCAGCCCAAAAAATGCATTATGAGCTAATAGTTTCTGATTATTACTATCTTAGATTATTCCAACTATTCAAGTATTATGTAAAAACAACATAGTTGCTAATTCCAGTAATTAACCTGCTGTAATTATAAAAGGCCACACTCCATAGATAATAGTCCTCCTTCATCCATATGACCAGCAAGTTACATAATTAACCAAATTAGCAAGCATTCAGAGAACAGGAAAAAAAATGAAATTCAAACTGTCCCCATGGATGTGATTAAGAACATGTGGGCAGTGCAATTAGAACACCAAAACAAAAATGAATAAATAATTAAATATAGATAATCCCTATTCTGGTTTGAGCTGAGACATCTAGTGATACCAGTAATCATGTTTCCAATACATCCAATGCCATACATGCAAAGGTGGCAAAGTTCCCTGTAAAGGCATCAACAGCTACCATGTGACACCTGAAAGTTCTGTACCCTAAAATACAAGTAAACAAACCCTAGTTATGAACTAAATACATTAAAAAAAGATATGAGCTAAATTGTTGAGGAGTAGGAAAAAAAAGAAAATGAAATTCCACTTGTTAAGAAAGACCAACTAGTTTAATATACTGCCAGGAAAGAACATCTGCAGCTGTGTGACAAAGTCAGAGCTACCCAAGAGGATAATATAGCTTTTTTAAAAAAGGATCATTAGTAGATAGCCTTGAGAACTATTGATGACAAATATTGTTGTGGAAGATATATAAACAAAAGTTATGGAATAGGATCCCTCTGAAACAGATAAAAGAGAAAACCATGGTGAAGCAAAAAAGAATGGGTCAGTAAGAAGAACTGAACAATAGCACAAACTAATCTTTGCCTCTACTGAAGAGAAGATGAGAGGAGCCACAGGGAAATAAATTACCCAAAGACAAGCTCCAAGCATCCATTGTAAGAGAAGCTGGACCCACAAAAGTATAAAAGGATGAGGTACTACTATTGCAAATGCATTTAGCATAAAACCATCAAACCACTGCTACAACCAATGAAATGCCAGCTTAGATAAAGACATGATGTGAATGTAGCCAAGGAAGTAGGGAAACAGCAAGAAATAATAGTATGAGATCGAGTCTCATTCTTCTTGTTGATATATGCAACCACAGTTGAACTGTCTATGTAACTGGGACAGAAATTCCCAACAATTATGTCAAACAGCCTAAAGCCTAACTTAATTATGTGTAAATGGGATATCCAAGACTACAGATCCAAAATATGTTTGTGCCCAAATGCATCACCACTGCAGTGGAGAAAGTGTCAGTGAAAAGATATAGATATTGAGGAGTTTGAAGAAATGGTAAAGCCACAATGAGAAATTCACAAGAGAACTATATTTAAAAATAATCAACACTATTAATAGAAGTTATAAAAGGCAATTAGTCTGAGAATAGGCTCCAACATGGGGCCAGAACCTATTGATACTGTCTCAAATGAACAAAATCATGGAAGATGCCACGCTAAGTCAAGCCATCATTTCTAAATAAGAAAGAATGAGTTTAGCAGATGGAGAAGCATTTGCATTCAAAACTGAAGGGACTGCAAAGCCAAAAGAGATGGGTTAAGAGAGCCTGAAAAAATGTTAACATGAAATCTCAGTTGAACAAGATAAGTAGGCACAAACTGATACAAAGATTAGTGAACAATCCAACCCAGAGGAGAAACTAACTAAATAACTGGTTCAATGTGAGGCAATCACTGACCAAGAACCCTTTAATTAACAGTGTAATGATGACTTGATATCAAAAGTGTGTGTAAAACTAGCTAATAGTTTAAATATGTGTCTTGATGCAGAATGCCAAAACCAAACCAAAAAAAAAGGGATGGGTATCACAAACTGATCAAACACTCTACAGTGTGAAAAACAAATATATGGGTGAATCATTATCCAATAACTTTGAAAAAGAAACTTTCATAAAATTCTCATTAGTTCTATCAAGAAATTAGGAATATCTAGATAATAAATGGCACTGGAAGAATCTACAATCATTCTCCAATCTCCTGTCTTTGGCATGATACACCCTGAGGAAACATTAAGTACAACACTGATGTACCCTAGTTGTGGAAAATGTTTGAAATTTCCAGATCTAAAATTGAAGGGAAACTGAAAGTCAAAATTAAATGATGAACAGAAAACTGAACTGAAGAACCTGATGACCTCGAGGAACACAAAGACAAAGATCCATAGATGAACAAAAATTTGAGATAACCCCCACAGTCTGGACTAAGAAACCATCCTAGACACAGTCAATGAATGAGTCATATAGATCTGCCTTGCTAACATTGACACTAGCCCACAAGATGAGTATAAGTGCGTGCATCAAGCGCTGAACCACAGTCCTGTGTGTAATGTTAGCAAGACAGATCTAGATAACTCATGATGAAACATGCTAGTATGTTATTCAGCTGACCTCCACATAACCATACAGATGTATATATCTAATTCCTATTTAGTTTTATCTGTGCAGACACTTTACTTGTTCAACAGCAGGAATTTAAATGTCACACAGTTACATGGTAAAAAAAAAACAATATTGACAACAAGGCCCACAGGCAAATTTGTGGTCAGTATGCATGATTGATCAGACTGGCTGGTTGGACATGTGGGATCAGTTTGAATGGAAGTTTTTTTTTTGGAATTAATGGTTCACATTTAAACATGGTAGGAACTATTAACTCAGTTTTAAGAGCAACTACAAGGAACAATACTGATTTAGATTTAAAGCTTAATATATAAATGATTGAGATGGTGAATATTGGGAAACATTTGGATACAAATGATCATTGCTCAATTAGGCTTGATATTTTCTTGCTTATGGATATCAGGAATAAGATTTTGATAAAAAGTTTCAAAAAACAACATATTTTGAAGGGATATGACAAAATTATATCATATTAATTGAGCAATTGAATCAACCATAGCGACTAATCAAATGTTCCTTATAGAAAAATACTGTGGCTGCAAATAAAAGACCAGGTTAAATCACAAAGGGTATAAGAAATAAGATTAAAGAAATGCATTATGTATTTAAGAATTTTATCTTGACTGCTGTGATGGAAGATTTATAGAATGATAGAAGTTCTAGAGATGGTCAAACAGGGTATTATGAAATCAAAATATGTTATGAAAAACTTGGCTGAAAATCTAAACATAAATAGTAAGGATTTTTTAGAATGCATTAAAGGTAAGTACAATATCTGAATGGGAGTAGGACCTTTTAGGGATGATAAAGAAAGGATCATTTCTGATCATTATATGACAGTTGGGTTATTAAATTTTATTTTAATTTTGTGAATGAAGATTTAAGTAATATTCCTCATCCTGAATAGTTATTAGATGGAAATAGGTTTAAACAAGAGTTTTTCAAGGTGATTAAGACTTTGGTATGTGAGCCACTTGATACTATTTATTGTAAATCCTTGAATGATGGCCAGGTGCCAGAAGATGGGAAATATTACTCTTCTTTTCAATGGAGATGGTAAAAATTTTCTAAGTAATTATAGGTTTATCAGTTGTGGGAAATGTTTTTGAAAGTCTAATAAAAAGATGTTGGGGAAAGTCACTTAACATAGTTTACAATTTTATTGGTAATCAACATGACTTCACAAGGGGAAAATCTTGACTTCCTAATCTTAGTGGCATTATTTGAAGAGGTTATTGCTAATGTAGATGAGGGCAAGAGAGTGGATTTGGTGTACCTGGATTTATAGAAAGAATTTGACAAGATAGCACATTAAAGGCTTATAAAAAATTCTTTACAGATGTGGTGGATAAGTTAGCTAATTCTATATAAATATGACTGAATGCAAGAAATCAGAGCGTTATTACAAATGAAGTTTATTCAAATTGGAATTAGTGGAGTACTTTAGTTTCAAGACCATTAATTTTGATTGATATCATAGACATAGTTGAAAGACTCGTCAGTACATTACTTAAGCTTGCTAATTATATTAAGGTTTTGGATGTGAGGAGAATACTGCTTTACACAATGATTTTTATAATTTATTAAATTGAACAAGTAAATGGCAGATCATTTTAATTATAATATTTTCCAAGTTACGCGATTAGTTTATCCCGATTTGAATTATAAGTACACATTTTTGATGGGAATAACCATCTTAAGTAATGTTGCTAGGAGTAATGCAAAGAGAACTCTAAAATGTATGCATAAAAATATTGAATTAAAGTCTAAAGTTATAATTCCATTATATAGTTTACTGATTTGGTTACATTTGGAGATTGTGTTCAGTCTTGGGCACCTTATCCTTAGGAAGGACACTGAATAAATAAAAACATAAATAAGTAAATTTATATTTTTCAAATAGATAATTTAAAATTCTATTTATTTAGATATATAGTATCACTTTTTTAAAATTATAACACAGAAACTAGCTTTACCCTAGGGACCTGCAGACCACAGGTTAAGATCCAAAGAACTTGGGGAGGAGGGAGGACATAACAAGAGGCAATATTGTAAACCTACAATGACTTTAGCAAATAACTTTATAAATAGGATTACTTTCGTTTTATTAAATAAAAAGAAAAAAACAAATGGTGAATGGAACAAACTGTCATTAGTCAAGATATCTGTGTCTTCTTAAGTCTTATATTTTCTTTTGAAGAATTCTAACAGTTTGTCTCATATACCTGTGTGGTTTTGTTGTTGTCATTGTTCTATAACTGAAACACATGACACTTTGTTATTTTACATATTCTCTATTTTTCCAGCCAATCCACTCACCTATTTCCTTTATACAATATTCAAACATGAAATGCAACTGAATAATCATAGAGTATATCAATAATGATGGTAATTGTTTAAGAAACATTACAAACCTGTAATAATGATTTTCCTCCTGTACTAAGAAATGTTTTACCAAATATCCACTCATAGCGCTTGACACCATTCCTACTGTATTGTTGCCTGTCAAGAAACTGCTGAAAGGAACTGAAGTTCCCAGTAGAATTCTCACTGTTGGTCATTCTACATGTCAGAAATTACATTTGTTTTTCAAGCAATGTTATGTAAACTTATTAATGTTATTTTTTTTTAGAAAAGTGGCTACAGCTTTAATTTATATTTCAATATGATATTATTGCACAGACTACAGATGCTTGCTAGGAGTTAACAAATCAAAAGAGGTTGTTACTATACTTTTTACTTTAATATTCAACTGAGATATAAAGCAAATGACTTCACTTAACTTAGATTTCATTACAAATTATACTTATAACATGGAAATATATTTATTCTGAAATCTAAAAAGTGATTTTGGCTACATTTCTTTTCAAGGTTAACACTTGTACATGAGCATGCATTTGTCATAGCATCCACCTACTTTCGCTTTCTCTTGCTAAGCAATATTTTCTTTCTTGCACTGTTTCAAAAATATTTTTGGTTTTATTCAGAATATTAGTTTAGAATTTACTTTAAAGATGATGTTACATGCATTCAGTTGAAGTGAAACACTGAGGTGGTTTGTTGCTGTAAATATGCTGTCCTTTAATCTGAATGTTAACCAATATCTCCAAAAGATAGCTCCTTTTTATATAGTTAAGACAATGCATGGAGGTACCATGACAGTTACTTCAAGCCCAAAATTTGATAAGTATGTTCCCTCATGCAAACCCTTATGGTATAACCTTGGTACAAGTATAGAGGAATTCTAAAGAATCATAAGTATTCTCACCCTAGCTCATTCATTTGTCAACAGGGATCAGTGAAGCTTTACCACAGTGTTGAAATTTACAATCTGTAAAGCATGGAAGAATTAACCCCATAAATGACAAAATGTTATCTTTTTCTAAACCTTTTACACAGTACTGTAGAAATATGGTTAGATTGAACTCTGACACCCTTATGACACTTTCTATACTTTTATAGCATTTACATTCAAATTTTGGTTCAGATTGGCCCAACAAAGTTAAGGTGCAAACAAACACACACTTCATGTTTATTTATATATTGATAGATCAATTCAATACTTTTGCCTTGTTACTTCACACAACTAAATACACGTCTAACTGATTCAATGAATAAATACATGGCTAAGTACAAAATTATTCACATGACAGAGCCACACGAACAAGTAAAAGTGATTCGTGTGGCTCTGGACACACGAACAAGTAAAAGTGATTCATGTGGCTCTGGACACATGGACAAGTGAAAGTGATTCACATGTCTCTAGATACATGAACAGATGAAAGTAAGTGTAGGTAAAACCAAACGGATTACTCCTACAATGTTTAAAGGTACAGCCAGGGAAGGTCTGAACCAATTCCTTTGTCATTGCAGATGGGTCACTACCTGAAATAAACATATTCAAGGATAAGCAATCTAAAGTATGGTTCAATTCTTGACTCTATTAAATGCTTGAATAAAAAGGACAGTATTAAGAGAACATTTTGGATTGTTCATGGATATTTAGCTGAGGAAGTTCCAGTTCCAAAAGATTATGAAAAACAAGGACTTAAGTTTATCAAATAGCTATAACCAGGAGACACTTTTAATAACTTAAACTACTAAAGCATTATGATCATTATCGATTAATTTAATAATCAAGGAATCATTTATATACTTAGTAATGTTACAACATAAATATGATTTTTCGATGAAAGTTGTGTACATGCAATAACTCATTTTATCATCAGTAAATTTTATTAAGAATTAATTACCTACATGTTTATAAAAAATATTATTCTCAAGTTACTTTGCAAGAAACCTAGATGTCAAATGCATCTCTTATGGATGGCAGTATTTATATTTAAAAAAAAAATACAGACTGAAATGTAAGCATTAAAAAAATCAAAGAAAAAATTGCAGTTTACCACCTCTGAATCAGAAAAATCTTCAGGTAGAACTGTCTTCAGAAACTTAAAACCACTGAATATTTTATGCTTATAACTTCTATAAAATCACCTAACTATTTCTAAATTTGAATATAATTTTTTGTACTTTTACACACAAAAATTTTATATAATTAACAAAATAAATAAAATTTCATGGTATCAGTAATTTTTCTAATGAATTCAACTTGAAAATCTTTAACAAAAGTAAAGTAAGTCAACAACACCCTGGCATTATAATTTATACTTGTATTTAACTTTTCCATAAAGTTTTCAGTTCAAGAATATTTTGTCACAAGTAAACCCTATAACTTTAAATAATGTTAACTTTTTAAGTTCAGAAACTTGGTAACCAATGTTTTTCGCTGGAAAAACAATCTACTAAAACTTGAAAATGATAACCACCCACTTTTGTAAACTGTAGTGTTCTCTTGCACATCAATCTAATTAACTTAATTTTAGGCTAATAAAAGTAGTAATAGTAATAGTATTACTCTCACACCAATACGATTCTCCCACTATCAAGGTATTGTAAGCATAAATGTTTTTAGTATAATTTTGGTGTACATAAAATAATACTTTAGAGATATAAAAGTTAAAATCATACTATTATTCGTTAATTTATTTTCTAATGAATGATCATGTAGTAATTTAACTCATTAACAGCTTTATTTACTACTATTATTAGCGCTAGTTCTTGCATTATACCTATTTCTTTGTGAATTGACTTCCAATTACTTAAATAAGATAAATGCTGACAAATTGCATTCGACTTGAGCTAAATGATGAGAAACGAAGAATTTGACAACAAATACTACAGACGATCTTTCACTGCAAAACATGAGTGAGAGGCAGATGAACTTCTTTGCCATCTAAAAAAATATTTACAAAACTTTATCTTCGCTGAATTCGCATCTCAAGATCACCTCACCAACTTATAAAAATACACGCAGTATTATACAAATTTATAAAATGAAATAAGAAATAATATTTTAAATATATATATAACATGCTGCACAAAATACTTGATGTATACAAATATAAATTTAAGTATTATCAATTAACTAAAGAAAGAAATGTTCCTCGAGTTTACACGTTCGTTTTTGAAGCGCAAAGCCACACATTACGGAGGAAAATCGAACCCACGATTTTAACATTTTATGTCCGAATACTTGTTGCTGACTCACTGATTGATAAACGTTCATAAAATATATACAAGTTATAAAACCTTATTGTTCAAGACGAACAACAAATAAAAAGTGACAAAGAAATACTGGGTATCTAAAGCAAATATCATGAAATCATTGTCGTGTAATATTAATAGGTATTACTTTTTAATATTATCTTTCACTTGAGAGGCGTTTTGCATAAAATATCCTTACATTATCAGCACTTATAAGTTGCACTTAAAACTGCTAAAAGTTAAAACATACAAAGGACAATGGCACATTTTCTGTCCTCATATTACTTTTAATATATTATATTAAAATATAATAACTATGTTCTTACCTTACAGTGACACTGGTGTAAAACTATAGCCTTCTAGACTTTAAAATAAATATTTCTTGGTAGAATCAATGTCTGATCGATCAAGAAAATTAAATGGGAATATTCGCACTGTCTTCGTATAATTAGATGGTGTTTAGTTTATTATCAGAAGAGTATTATTTCAAGCCAATCACATACGTAACAACGACTCTCCTTCTAATAGCGAAGTCCACATGCACGAAACCTCCAAGTTCACATACGTGTTTTATTTCAAAGGGCTGCTGTGAGAGATCATCTTATTATCATGTGACAACCATGACGCTACTGCGTAAACAGATGTATCGCGTGAGTTTCGGTAATTTTATGGGATCAACTATTATCAGTAGTATATCGCAAAATTGGCTGTCGGAATCCAACTGGTCTTACATGGAAACTTCCTAGTATTAGCAGGTAACAATAAAAACTTCCCAAAACCTTTTGGAAAAGCTCTAGAACCACTAGTACTGAAGGATTGTTTGTCTGTTTTGAATTTGGCACAAAGCTGTACGAGGGGTATCTGCGCTAGCCGTTCCTAATTTAGTAGTGTAAGATTACAGGGAAGGCAACTAATCATCATCACCGACCGCCAACTCTTGGGCTACTCTTTTAGCAATGAATAGTGGAATTGACAGTAACTTATAACGCACCCACGGCTGAAAGGTCGAGCATGTTTGGTGTGACGGGAATTCGAATCCGCAACCCTCAGATAACTAGTTAAGTGCCCTAAACACCTGGCCATGATGGGGCCAGGTTGTTTATTAATTAGTTGTTAAAGATACAAAATTAACCAGATTTTGTTGTTGTTGCTCTTTTGAATTAAGCACAAAGCTACACAATGGGCTATCTGTGCTCTGCCCATCACGGGTATCGAAACCCTATTTGTAGCGTTGTAAGTCCGCACGCATACCGCTGAGACACTGGGAGGCAACCAAATTTTGAACCCGTAAAAGGAAATTACTTATGCTCTATTATTTAAAAAAAAAAATTGAAGTTAAGCATAAAGCTACACAATAGGCTATCTGTGTTCTGCCTACCACGAGTATCGAAACCCGGTTTCTTGTGTTCTAAAAACAACGAGCATATGGTTAATTCTTCATTTTTTTGTTGATTTGAGAAGCATATTAAATATTATATTTAATCACTAACATTCTTTTGTTTTTATCCAAATATATTATCTAACTTTATTTGTATTTATCATATTCATAACATATTCCAATAGAAGAGTTACATAAATTTCCCAAAGTATAGCCGGGTATGGCCAAGTGGTTAGGACGCTCGACTCGTAATCTGAGGGTCGTGGCCTCAACTCCCAGTCTTACTAAACATGGTCGTCCTTTCAGCTGTGGGAGCATTATTAATACTCAGCCAATCCCACTATTCCTTGATAAAAGCTTATCTCCAGAGCTGGGAGTGGGTGGTGATAACTAGCTGCTTTCCCTTTAGTCTTACGCTGTTAACTTAGAAATTCAAACCAAACTTTTTTTTTTCCAGTTTAACTTAAAGGTGCAACTACATAAGTATCGTTTGAACATTTTTTTATTGGTTTTGGGTTGATTTTCAAAGCTGTGCAACAACTGGTTCAAAAATTCAAAAGCAAAAACAATAAAAATTATGGTACACTCTTAACAATTAAAAGAGATTCTATATGTGGTTTCCTTCTAGTTCCCATTGAATTTATTCACGAAAGTTATCTTTAGTACTCCTTATATTTAAAACAAATGCCACTATTTGCTCATAATCCCATGTAACAAAATATAAAATATATCAACAAATATGGCTTATGGAGTGTGGTTTCTGCCCCTATAGAGGCCTGGCATGGTCAGGTTCGTTAAGGAGTTCGACTCGTAATTCGAGGGTCGCAGGGCTTGAATCCTGGTCGTACCAAACATGCTCGTATTTTCAGCCGTGGGGGAGTTATAATGTGAGGTCAATCCCACTATTCGTTAGTAAAAGAGTAGCCCAAGAGTTGGCGGTGGGTGGTGATGACTAGCTGTCTTCCCTCTAGTCTTACACTAAGTTAGGGACGGCTAGAGCAGATAGCCCTCGAGTAGCTTTGCGCGAAATTAAAAAGAACAAAAACAAAACAAACTGCCCCTATAGGCGAAACAGTAGTTAAGAGATAAAATTTAATGGCTTCATTATCTAATGCATTTAAAACGAAAATTGAGATGGTGTGTTCAGCATTTCGAATCAATATAATTTTCAATTGGAAACATAAATATAGCACTGTATTACTCGAATATACTAAGTAAGTAGTGTTCTTCATGTATTTTAAGTACCAACAAGATTTCAGGAGAGGAAGTAGGCATCGCAAAAATGTATTCGTCTTCTGCCTCACACTATCTGGATAATTGTTAATATTATCATATTAACATCCATACCCGCATTGATGATCTCGCCAATTAAGTAAAATTGGTGTTAAAGTTGAAAAGTGTGATAAAACCATTGTATATCAACTAAACCCCCGCTAGTACAGCGGTAAGTCTACGAATTTACAACGCTAAAATCAGAGATTCGATTCCTCTCTGTGGGCTCAGCAGATAGCCCAATGTTACTTTGCTATAAGAAAACACCCACAAGCACACACCTCTACTACATTGTGCATGTGATTAAAATACATGAAGTTTGAAGTTTTGTTTAAAAATATAAGTTTTCCCCGATAAGAAATTGGGGTAAAACTGAACTAATTACATACATTTTGGGTACTATTTACATAAAAAATATACTGTATTACAATTTAACAAACAATAGCTATAACTGTAGAGTAGACATTTTTCACGCACTGAGAAATACATACAACGCACTCATATATACATGCATACTTGTGTGTATATGAAATGACACGATCATTTTTGAAAAACGTTTACAAAAAAAAATCCGATAAACATTTCAGTTAATAGGGCTGGTCATATTATCAATGTGTGATCAGAAAAACATTTTTTATTATTCTATGGGCAGAGCGAGGCTCAATATTGTCGTGCAGAAATGTAGATCCAACGTTCCATGGTCCAAATAAAGTTACCATACACCCACACGCATACACAAAAAGGAGAAAATAAGACGTCGAGTTTCGCAATTTATTATCGTAGATGAATTATAATACCGTAGGAGTGTTATAATGTGACGGTCAATCCTTCTATTGAAGAGTAAAAGAGTAGCCCAAGAGTTGGCGGTGGGCGGTGATGACTAGCTGCCTTCCCTCTAATCTTACACTGCAAAATTAAGGACAGTTAGCGCAAAAAGCCCTCGTGTAGCTTTGTGAGAAATTCAAGAACAAACAAGTAATCCTGCTGATTTTTTGTTATAAAATGGACCTGTATATTACTATTTGTAGAAATCAATTTGACCTGAGAATACCATAGACTTGGAAGGAAGGATAAATGTTAGTGCCATAAACACTTGATTTTCTTTTAGGGTTTTTGTTAATTTACATATTGACTTAACTTGAATTTCTGTGTATATGAATTTAAAGCAATGCTTCTAACTGAATGAGTAGTGTTTTCTGTAAAAGTACTCACAACTGAGAGAGAGTTTAGAGCTGAAGAGAGCAACTGTGTGAGAGTAGCATTGAATCCAGGTGAAGTATCCTGAATTTTGTTGATGTTTTGAAAGTCTATAACGTCAGTCTCACTGTAGCCATTGACTTAAGAAAATATGTAAAAAAAATGGGAAATGGTCATTGCCCATATGGTTTAATTTCATTGCAAGGCAAGCACAGACACTGTGAGTCATCTAGTTGGAATGATACTGGTGGGTTTTAAACAATACAAGGTTGCCTCTAAAAGACTTACAAAATGTCAACACGCAGAGTAATTCAACAATAGCTCTGGTGAAAATCAACTAACACCAGCCAAGAAGGATCACATGTACAGTGGATTTACTGCTACACATTTATTTTAATACCTGCGTTTGTTTCAGTTTGATGCGCGTGACGTGTACTGTTAATTGTGTATTGCGCAAGTCCTGCATGTTCTCTAAATTGGTAGAAGATTCGGTACAGGTACAAAATTTCCTCAGTAACATATCGAATTGTTAAAGACGCATACATTTATAGTAGTTTAGTTTATTACTCAAGGATATTACAATTCTTGATCACAATGTTGATTAGAATATCTGCAACGTCATTATAGTTACACTTGTTTATAGATCAAGTAAGTAAAAAATTAAAAGTAAAATACTGAGTTATCAATAAAACTAATACAAGTGAATGTGTCTCTAACACTCGATATGTTACTGGGGAAATTCTTTATACGTACCGAACATTCTCGAGAGAAGAAATCAACTTGATTTAGTGTTTTATGGCACAAAGCAGCGAGGCTATCTGCGCCAAAGAAATCAACAATAAATGTTTCACGAAAACCCTATCTTCGAATATTGATAAAAGTTCGAGAATCCCGCCTAATGAGTACAAAAGCCAGCTATTCCAAAACGCGAAGATATTTAATATTGTTTGTTCGCTACAATTAGTATACTATAAGCATTGGAAGCTATAATTGTAATAATCGCTTATTAATCACAAAACTACAGAAATCTGACAAAGAACGTTTATAGATTTCGAACATTACAAGCCATCTAACTTCGGAGAATGAACTTCAGACATTAGTATTTCTATGAAGACATTAAATATTGCCGTCGGTGAAAAATTTACGTGTGCTTCCAGCCTTCAAGAGAAGTGGGCATGTAAATCAACATAGAATTAATTTGCTCTCCGTGAACGTCGATAAATATTCGGTTACCGACTAGTGTATTTGTGTTTTCTTATAACAAAGCCACATCGGGCTATCTGCTGAGCCCAGCGAGGGGAATCGAACCTCTGATTTTGCGTTGTAAATCCGTAGACATACCGCTGTACTAGCGTGGGGCGTTACCGACTAGATAGAAGACTCAGTATTGTTTTCAAGTTTGTAAAATTCTTGTATATAAACCACAGTTTGTAATAACAGTTATTATAAATTGTTTTGTTGTTTCTATATCAAAATATGTTTGCGTTAAGCACGAAAATTGTGTGTATCAATCTTGTTAGCAAATATCATAAATACTTGTCGGCGTTTAATTAACTTCTAAATTAAAATTAAAATTTCCTTTTATTTGAAATCGTAATTCGTAACTTACGTTACATAATAAATGGGAGACTCATCCGAGATAAATTATAATACGTAACAGATGTTATATTGAAGGATAAACCCTGGCAATCAGGACCATTTTCCATCGTAGAAAAGACAGTGGATACAAACAGAAAAAGAGCACAAATTATTTGGCAGTTATGAAACTCTCTGAACCAAGAACTATCAACTTTTAGTCAGGACCAGATGCCGAGAACAACTCATTACTCTGCTGCCACGGACCAAATGCTTGTCTGATACAAAAGACATCATTGGTATCTCAGCCAAGTACTGGTTGAGAACTCACAAAAGGAAAAGGCTTTGGCCAATATCAAAAGTATGTGTGAGTTAAACCAAGCATATTTCATCCTCAGTATTAAATGATGCAGCAAATTATAATCTAGACCAGTTCCCGATGTGTTTAAGGCAAGTACTTGCTTGAAAGAGCTTGGCTCAGGAGCTGGCAATCGAATTCCTAATCTTGAGCTAGGATGGTCCAATCATTCATTAATTCAAGCTTTGGTTGAGGCTCAACAAAAAAGTGAGACATTGTAATAGCTAAGGTGGACTATTGATTCAATCCATTGGATAAAAAGCGCAACTGAGATTGGCCATTTACAAAGATTATCTGTGCCACTTGCATGGTAAATTTTACCCTGTAATGACAATGTTTGATCACCTTAACATTTTCATGGATAAGTTCATCAAGGGACTTTCCAGCAAGATGTTAGGGCTTTAATGTGTGAAATAAGTACCTTTGTATAAACAGAGGCAGTTTCTGTCATGACCAAGAATTAAATAACATCAAGCTGGTCACTAGAGATGGAGAAGGTTGCAATAATAGCTACTATAGCTGCACCTTAGATTGACAGGTATCTCTACCTGTTGAGCTCGAGCCATGATAAAGAATAGTCAGCCAGCCACAGATCCTTTCCCATTGCATGAACAGTGCTGTCCCAATGATCTCATGGTTTATATGCTACATTGGAGTTTTATGTTTTACTTTGGACAAAATTTAGTGGATTGGTACCAGTTATACAAGACATGCATCAAATGAAATGTTTCCCGCAGAGAGCAGGTAGTATTGGCTTTGACAGTTGTCTGTCTATGAATGAATGAAATCCAGATGCTGTTTTGTAATTGTTGGTAACTGGTTATTCATGTTTATACTGGAGTGGTCATAATACAATAGCCAAAGTGGAAGTAAGTGAGGTTACTAGTAACTCTAGGGTTACTATATACTTGGAGAGTTATAATGATTCTACAGGCAATGAGTGAGTGTTAGCTGACATACAGCAATAAGAGCATGAGTATTAATTATTGTTTGATAGATTGTTTAAGTAGATTATTCAGGTCCTGAAGATAAAAAGAGGAAGACTTTTTAAACGTCATTTTTTATAATTTTGTTCCTATAATGGGTAGTCGTCGTCTATCAACCAGATTTCAATATCAATCCTGGTTGATGAGGATTTCAGCTCACAAACGTTAGTTCAACTTAGTTCTGTCAGTGATGCCTGAAATTAGCAACGATTTGAGTTTACTGCCTCCTAAGTAGCAGTAAGTTACACGCCTACAGTTTACTGAAATGTGAGTTTGCAAAATAATTCGACAAGGTTATCAAACTTTATTCTATTGGAGCCTGGAGCAATTTGTAATAAATTACTACAGTATATGACAGTGTGTAATGATAATACATGTGTATAGCATTATATGTGTGTTTTGGGCATAACAAAGACGTGTATAAACATTACATAAACTCATTCGTGTATGTTAAATCGCAATAATGGATCAATTACACAAAGAATACAATTGCAGACGGCATGCGCGAAGAAACAAAGGGTTTGATCTAAAATGTTAAGAACTTATGATATGAGGTTAACTATGATAACTGATCTGAAATATTGAAAAGTATCATTTGGAAGTACAGAGCGTCTCTTATTTTCATTAATGGCTCTATGATAATGCTGTAGTTTTCACACTGAAATACATGTAACTAGTAGTGAATTTTCCCGAAAGAGATATTAGTAACAAGTAAACCTACCTTAAGTCTAAGAATAAAAGTTTTATCTGGTATTTTCTGTAACAAGTAAGAAAATAATAGAATATTCGATCAAACTGAAATATTCACGAATGAGTAATATATATATATATTTCTCATAGAAAAGCCACATCGGACTACCTGCTGAGCCCACCCAAAGGAATCGAACCGCTGATTGTAGTATTGTAAATCCGTGAACATACCGCTGTACTAGAGTAGGGCTTCACAAATAAGTAAAATTATCATGAATAGACTAAATTTACATATAGTAGCTTACATTTTCATAACAAATGTGAAGTTGGTGTACAAAATATCTTAGTCATTCAAACTGAAATATTTTCATAATCACAGTTTTGCTGAATGTTACCTTGGCAATGTTTTGATATAAGGTACAAAAATACTGTACACACAAAACTAGTACTAAACTTGTAGCTGGAAGAAAATCCTTAAAGGGAAACAATGTAAATATTGGTGGATTCTAAGTAAAGGTTGGCATGACCTAACCTGAGTCACTTTTATGCGTAGGAACCACTTTGCAGTTGTGGTCTCCATTCCTTCCTACCTGAACCAAGCTCAATCCATATAATAATCAAATTCTGGCCAGAGGAATGAGGTCGTGTTATATAATAAATTATTTTTCCTGTTATTGTTTAGAAAGGATGAAAGAAAACAGCATAACGGTATTGGTTAAATGGAAAACTAATGAATCTCGAGGATCAGGAAAGTCACAGGGTATGAGCAAACGTGAAAACTGTACAAATTTCTCATAGCTAAGATTACGATTGTGACCATATAGTTATGCCACATTTCAACCTACACACCTAGTGAATTTCTGACTTTACATTTTGACTTTAAACTTTTGCAATTAAAGCTTGAATTCTTAACCACTCTCATAATCTTTCTTCAACTAGTCAGTAATTATTCTGTTTTGTTACTACTAAAAGTCCTCTGATATATACATACTATCCATCAGTGCAATAAAAATAATTATGCTCAGAACTTGTACAGTAAAGAAGGGAGGCTATTCCTTCCAGCCTTTGACTTCAATGACTGGCCAGGCATTTACTATGACAGAACCCATGGATAAAGATGAATTATTCAGGTGACACTTCGACACAGGAGAACTTGTCATGTCTTTTATAAAAGTGGCTTCCATTGCGGTGGTGATTCCACAAAAGACAAGCCCCTGCTTCACATACTGATTATGGAAGGAACAACCTAATTCACCACCTTATTCAAAGCCACCATATAACCCAGAAACTATTCATGTTACCACTCTTTACACCATCAAAGCAGAAGGCAATGTCGGCCAGGAAAAAGTGATGCCCACTTTTAAGTTCAAGGGTGGTTCAGTTAAATCTACACTTTGCTCAGTGTGTGATATTGGATTATACTAGTTTCGGAGAAATTCCACTCCTCACAAGTAGCCCCGAACACAGGTTAACCGAAAATAATTAAGATGGGTGACCTATATCATAGCGAAAAGTATCAAACACCGTTTATGTGAATATGTTTTGTAGTCACCATAGGAAAAACATGTACAATCCATACATGTTTTACATTATATAGCCGCACAGTAGCAGATATAATAAATAAACTTAGTATTCCGAAATTTTTTTAATTTCGAAGACTTAGATCAAGGGCGTTATAATGTAAAGGTCAATCCCATTATTCGTTGGTAAAAGAGAAGCCCAAGAGTTGGCGGTGGGTGGTGATGACTAGCTGTTTTCCCTCTAATCTTACACTGATAAATTAGGAACCACTAGCACAGATAGCCCACTTGTGGCTTTGTGCGAAATTAATAAAAAAGAAGCTTTTTTTGTTCTTGGAATAAAAATGCTTAACAACGCATGGCTTTGCATGGCAAAGTGGTTAAGGCACTCGACTCGTAATCTGAGGGTCGCGGGTTCGAATCCCCGTTGCACCAAACATGTTCGCACTTTCAGTCGTGAGGGCGTAATCACATTACGATCAATCCAACTATTTGTTGATAAAAAGAGTAGCCCAAGAGTTGGCGGTGGGTGGTGATGATTAGCTGCCCTCCCTCTAGTCTTACTCTGTAGAATTAGGAACGGCTAGCTCAGATAGCCCTCGTGTAGCTTTGCGCGGAATTAAAAAAACAAAACAAAAAAAACTTAAAAACATAAAAGCGCAGCTTATTCTGCGCATGCGTACTTAGCCGAGGAACAACTGTTTATGTTTCTACTGGTTAAGTGCCTAACAATTACACTTTATAGTAATTAGTATTGGTAGGACTAGTACTATGTCTGAAAGTTTTAATTAGAGGTTCAGTAATAATATGGACAGTGTTAAGAAAAAGATTCCAGTCAATTCTGCTTCGGTAATAATTGTGTTTTGGTTTTGAACTTTAATACTTTGCTAATGAACTTAGGCTTAGCTTATATTTTTTAAGATTATACTTTTAGTTTTAGTTTAATATTTCTATACAGTTGGGGTGGGTTAAAATAATGTTCACGGTTCAACGTTAACTGTTGATTCTAACACTTAAGCTTAATAAAATATTTTGATTTGTTTTACATTTTAGTATTTCTGTATTATACAGTGTAATAGTTATACTCACATCTATAACCTTCTCTGACACTGTAGCCTGTAGGAGATTAAATTTAATGATATAAATATTGAGGTTATAAATATGAAATGAGCGTTTCACATTTCATTGGTTACAAAATAAAAAGTAAATTAAAACTTTTTATTTTAAAATTTTTCTAATGATTATTTCTAAGTTGGTAAACAGGACGAGCCACATCCACTGAAATAACATTTGATATAGGGTAAGTTAATTAATAATTAGTTAAGAGTAAAGATGTCTTAGGTCTGATGCATTAAAAATGAACTTATGTAGAATGATTTGAGAATAGTTTTTAAATTTAAGGAAAAATCTTCATTAAGAGCTAGATATGAATATTATGAATGTTAAAGTACTTACGTTTTTATTAACATATGGTGTCGATACATACAGAAGATAAGTGAAAATAGAAAACATTATATTTTTCCCCAGAAATCAAGGCAATATTTCAGCTCATCTACTCCTGCTAGCAGTAGACTAAATATAATTAGATGAACTGGGAATAAATCTAAAAAAAATGCAATTGTCAGGTTGTCAGTTATAAAATGGTTTATACAAAAATCACTTTGACACAGTTTTAGAAACAAAAGCATTTTGTATTGCTACTGTTTACAATATGATCTAATAGACTTTTGAAACATTCACACATTTGTATTTTATTATGTACATATTAAATAATATACTAGATATATCACATGAAAAACTAGCTTGTTCTCAAGTAATTTCAATACTGCTTTAAAGTTATATCATTTCTAATAAAGTGACATACTAAGTTTACAGAAAAAAATGTATAATGTTTATTTTGGTATGTGATTACATTATTATAGGAATAAACCAAAATTAATTGTGGAATATATGTTTATGCATAAAACCCCTGTCTTCACACGTCAGTATATATGATCAAATTTATCATTAATGTAATGTATAGGAAATTCTGAGTGGTAATTTCATTTTAAGGTATGTCAAAGTCTCAAACTATCAAAATATTTCAACACAACCACTAGCATTTGAACTCCTCAATTGCTGCAATTTTGGTAAATTTTTGGTTTAGTAGAATAACACAAAGGATATCTGTGTGGGGAGATTATAACATAGGCAGTTAATATCTACGGTAATTTGAAATATTTCCAAATTATTATTAAGTTTAACACTTGTCACAGAATTATGCTGGTTTGGTGAATTCCACTCATCACTAGTAGCCTTTGACAAGTAACAAGAGGTAACTTGAATAATAAATTAGCCTTCAAACTTATTTTGAAATAATATATCAAGAAGATGTCATTATATGATGTTGTATTTGTTCTACTTAATTTTTAAGTTTGTTAAACAAATATGAACTTTCACCTGGTCATAAGTATATTGTCTTTATGCAAATAATTGTAAGTTAATTTAGTAAATTAAAGCTTAGAAAACTATTTTTCAAAGGAGTAGTTGTATGTAAATAATAATGATGTTTTGTGTAAACTCTGGAAATAATCATTACAACTTCTGATTGTTTAATGTTTGGCAAGACCTGTCATGTACAAGGGCCAATCAAATAGTTTGGTGAATGATCTCACAACTAACAAACAAGTGATAGTGGTGGAATGCAAGTGGGTGATATTATTACATCATTCCACTCTAATGTGCATGCTGAGTCTGATCCAGCTATTACAGTCCAGTGTAACATGAGCTTCATTTGTGTTAGAAAGAGTTTCCACTCTTCTCCAAAAATCCCAAATTTTGAATGGTGAGCAAACATGAAATTTTATTTTAAGCTTGGGAAGACCGTTACAAAAACACATGGTATAATGACAGATTGTTTTCAAGTAGTTCAACAGGTTTCAACAAGGAAATGAGTCACTTGAAGTTGGTAAAAGAAGTGGTGTCTGTCTACATCACTAAATGATGAAAACATTGACAAAGTCCATACCCTAATCTGGTGGAACAGATATGTACGTGTGGAAGGGGAGTACTTTGATGTGGACTAATTATGTACATGTCTTTTGTTTAAAAAGGTTTATTTATGTCATCCTTCACATCCTTCATAACAGAGTTTTGATATTTTGTAAACATTTTGTTTTTATTGCAATCTTCATTGATTAAACGTGTTATTTACTACAGACAGTGACTTTTCTTTTGCCAAAATTAAACCCATAGTACATTAACTACAAGATGCCTGTAAAATTCACGATTTGGTTCCAATTTTAAGTTTAACATAAAAATTCTAGAGCCTAAACTTTATGTTGTTTTTCCCATTATGGTAAGTAATGGAGTTTTACAAGCAATGCTCTGTTAGTAGTAGGAAATAAAATTTTAAAAATTAAGTATAACAGCACTTAAGCCATATGGACTGCAATGTCTATCAAAGTAGGGATTACAAATCATTTTAAGGTCTGTCCAGTTGGTATTGCTTTACTTGTTTGTGTTCTTTTTAATTTATTCAATTTTGGATACTTATAGCAATTTCATTAAACGACAATCTCCACTTTCTTTTAAAATTTTAATTTTTTTGTTTCTTACTCGTATTTATAATACGGCGACCAAGTATCTAAATCTGGCAAGGATATTTTTTAATATTTAATTAGATCCCAATCATATAAGTGTCCTGGTTTACTTTTTCTCAGTAATCAATAACTTTATAATCTTCTATTCAGTTCTTTGAGTTTTTATGAAGTTTAAAGAATGATAAAGTTTCTCACCCAGATAATATTTCCCCAGTGGTTCTGAAGAGTTGCATGTGAGAGTGAGTGGCTATTATTTTTTGTAATTCTCTGAATAGTGGACAGTTGCCAGATAATTGGAAGTTGGCTAGTATTATTTTTCTTTTTCAAGGGAGGTGATTAAAATTGTCCCAGTAATTATAGGCCTAGTAGCCTTATATCAGTGGTGGGAAAAGTTTGTGAAAGTTTTATAAAAGTTGTTTTGCAAAGACATTTAACCAAATGTAAAATTTTGTTTAACATTCAGCATGATTTCACTATGGGAAAATCTTGACTTACTGTTTTGTAGAGATTTGTTTAAAGAGAGTACTACTTATGGTGATAAGGGTACAAATATAGATTTAGTGTTCCTGGATTTTCAGAAAAACATTTGGCACATAAAAAGCTTGTTACAATTTATCTCTTTAGGTGTGGAGGGATAGGTTTGCTCTTTGGAAGAAAGTAAAGGTTGTTTTAAATGGAGTTCAGTTAAGCTGGGTTTATGTCACAAGTAGGTTACCTTTGCCTTTTTTGTGAGGGGTTTACATCAGTGACATAAATGAAGAAGTTGTCAGTAAAGTAATTAAACTTGCTAATGATATTAAGTTTTTGGGTGTTGCTGTTATTTTACACATGGATTTGAATTATTTGGTGAGGTGGATGAATAAGTGTTAAATTGCTTTAATTATTAGTATAATATTGGTGGGAATAACCTTAATAGTATTATGGAAGAAATAGTGTTCTTACTGATCACCTTTTTAAGCCATTCAAGCAATGTGCTGTTGCTAGTGGTAGGACAAAAAGTCCTGCACATTGTAATAAATTTGTGACACCGTGTTGAGAATTTGTAATCAAATTCTATTCCACCTTTTAGGTAGCTTTCTAAGTGATTCTTTATTGTGGATTCCAGTAGCTTACCAACAACAAAAGTCAGTTTCATAGGCTTATAATTTCTTGGGTCCTCCCAGTTCATTTTAAAGATAGATATTACAGTAATACCTTCCAGGCACCAGGAATTGTGCATGTGGATAAAGATTTCTGATATGTTACATTACTTGAACTCAAATAAATAGGTATTCTCCTTTAGTACATCTTTTATATACAAATTTTTTGTGCATGGCACAAGCCTTTCATCTCCTCTGCATTGGAACCAGTCAATTTCAATGTGCATCTCTTGTGCAAATTATTGTGTATCAACCCAGTGAGAATGCACACGACTCTCTCTGTTCCATTCTGCTAATCTGTCGCTTCTCATTTGGCAGTACTCATGTTCAGATTTTTTTCTTTTGATGCTCTTCTTATGAATTGCTTTCATGATTTTATTAGTTCAATTTCCAAAATGGGATTTCTTCATCATTACTTTTTTTTTTCATTGAAGAAATCTTTAACTTAATTTTCCAGTCTTTATTTTCTTTTCTCACACTTACATATTTTACACCTAACACTTTTGTTTGATATATATGTATTTCTACAAGGAATTCTGTGATCCATGCTCCCACTTTGGATATCATACTGGCACTACTTTCCAGACTGCAGGTGGAAGAGACTTGTCATTGAAATCTTCTGTTATTATCCACCTTGGGATTGATTGTAATGTGGGTGAACCTCCTGAACTTTAACCCTGTGTGTTTTGTTGGGTGGTCAAAGCATTCATTTTTTTGCTTACTTGCTCTCTGGTTGCATCTTCCTCTTTCTTTGGATGACTGGCTACTGTTAGCTTGTTCCAAACATAAATCTATCTATTATCCTCATCAGCTGCTCCAGAAGGCACCTATAGTGGAGTGGTTCATCAAGTTGGAGAATTACGTACTGCGATCTATCCATTTCTTGACCATTTGTTTGAAGGGAATTTTAGTTTTATTACAGCTCTCAAAGCTCTACCACTTTTATGGATGCGATCTTCCAATGTAGCTCTTATCCCTTTAGGTCAGGCTTTCAATGGCCAAAGGAATCTTGCAAGGGATCCTATATTGGCTCTTATTACCCTTCCTTCTCTGCTTGCCAATAATTTGCATTGGTGATTAGCATGACTCACACATCAGCAGGTGCCCCACTTTCTCTTCATCTTGATTTAGATGTTTCTTGGACACACTCTTTAGCGATGTAGGGGGGCATGGGTTTTGGTCTAAAGCTGAGCTTCTTGCTGTAAGTAGCATAAATATATCCTCTTGAATGGGTTAATGAATTACAAAATACAAAAAAAACATAAAAAGGATTATACGACCATTCGTTTGAGAGCAGGGTGGTGGTGTTCTGCTATTGTAGATAAGGTAATATTCTCCATTATGAAACAAACATAAATGGGAGTGAGTTGCCAAAATTACATTTCACTCCTTTGATTGCAATTGTTCATCCTACCCCTATGTGGATGTTGATTCTCAGTGGTTGGGTTTTAGATTCAAAGTTAAACCAATCAACATAAGTCCTCACATGTGCATCACAGATGTCTATTCTTTCTTCAACTGTACTCTTATTCCTCTATCCATGTTATGGATCACAGTGGAGGTACTTGCAGATTATTATGAGTCTTCTCTTTCCTCTATTCTTCAATGCTTATTATTCCGAGGATAGTGCTGTTTGGGGCAGTTCTGATCAATTTCACTTTTGAGAGAAATGGTTTACATTATGCAGACATCTTTTCGATATCAGACGTCAGGTTCCAGGATTGATTTGTCAGTTTTGTATATTAACATATGCCCTGTTCATGGATCTGGGGGTTCTTAATTCCTTCCAGCCTCATGAACATGAGGTGAAGACAGCTATGAATCTCTTTCCTACTGCCATCAGATGGCAAGATTTTGAATTGTAGTTGACTTGCCACCATTGTGATTCTCTTTCCTACCCCCATGTGAATGTCAGTTCTCGGTGGCTTTGTTTTTTTATTGTAGTTAACTTGTTACTGGTATAATTCTCTTTCCCACCCCCACTGAATGTTGGCATCTGGTTACTAGATTTGGAATTGTAGTGGACTTGCAGATAGTATGATCCTCATCCTATCCCTGAGTGGATGTTAGTTCCTAGCAGCATGGGTTTTGGGTGTAGTTAACTTGCTGTGTACAGTCTGTCGTAAATTAGCTACTCTACACCTGGGACATATCCTTTTAACCTTATCCTCTTTTATATTTTCTGGAATAGAGTTGCATAAATATTATATGGTTCAGATCACTACATGACCAGTTCTTTTCCACTCAGATGTGCTCCTCTATTTTCAACCTGTATTGCAACATCTTTCTATGATGAACGAACAGTATGCCTGGTTCAGAAGTGTCCCCCACATCAGATCATAAAATCTGACACTCTTCTCTTAGAGAGTGTGCTTCAATGCTTTTGAAGGATACTTCCTTCTTTTTCTTACACTGGTCCCTGCACCTATTCAGTGTGGGATTTTGGCTATCTGTGTGAGTGGAAGTATCATATCAGAAGTTATAATTTTCCTATACTGAAAATGTATATCTGATAGATATGTATCTTTCTTACACTTCCCACCATTCGCCCCCATAGGAAACCAGTACTTTCATCTTCTATCAAACTGTAAACTGATAGTTTGGTAGAATTTAATAGAGGGGGTCACATGCATGATGAGAGTATGTTGCACTCTTAAAGGTGAAGGGGTCAACACATGTTGATTTGCATGAGGGTTACATTGAAATCCATCAGTTCCAATGGAGGTGAGATAAAAAGCTTGTGGCATGCATAAAAAGACATTTTCCATATAAAGGGCAGCACTGAATGAGAATAATTTATTATATGTGAGGGGGTAAATACCTATTGGAAATACATTTTCTGTATAGGAAAATAGTTTTGCTTTGAACATAGAACAGTTCTTTGGTTTACCTTTTAAAATACTTTACTTTTGGTAGTATTTCTTAGGTTTCCACTTAATTTTCTCTAATAATATTCTCTTATAATTGTTTTTCATTCCAACTTCCTAAACATATTAAACAACTTTGACATATCATTAACATCTGAATATAAATAATGGAGAAAAAAGTTGTTTTACACTTGAACCATGGATTCCTAACATAGAAACCAACAGGCCTAACTTTGTGGAAAAAAAGTATGCAAATTGTAATACTTTTGCCATTCCTCTTAAGTTGTGAATTTTAGGTGTAAAGTCACAAGTGGGTAAAGACAGTGTTTCAGATCTTTTATTTTCTACAAGTTACTATTCACTTATAAAATGTTAGTTGTATGAAGAATTTGATTCTTTGACTATTCAGTGTTATAATTTTTTTTTTCTTAGCATTAATCGACTGAAAGTAAAAATGAAAATTCATAAAGTTTGTGACTGAAAATACTTAACTGTAAGCAATCTCAATAGTTTGTTTATCAGAGTAGTTGGGTGCATGTAAAAAAAAAAAATCTACATACAAACAGATGCACAATGTAATATTATGATTTTTTTTTTTTACTACTAATAATTTCATCTTAAAATGTAAAATAAATCTTTTAAGATAGTCTCTGTTCATATTGTGAGGTATAAGTCAACATGTATTAAAATTCCATCCTATTTTCATACAGTATAAATTTTAATAAAATACCTACAGATGTAATAATAAAAGTTTTATCCCACCACTTAGTTAGTTGACTTGAAAGCAGAACTTTTCCGAAAAAGAGAAGACTTCAAGCAAGCCAAGTTACAAAAGGAACTTGGAAACGTAACTCCTTGCTTCCAAGAAAAGGTAAATTTGCAAGAGCATATTGAAACTATATCCATATTGTTGTTATAAAATAGTGTTTTTATATTTGTTCTGGTACATTTTAAATAGATCTGTGTAGAAATGTGTCTAAAACCAGCTGTAGAAAGTAGACACAGTACTGTGTAGGGTGAAGAAATGCTTGACTGGCTAAAAGAATAGTAGAAAGCAGTTAGACCTGTAGAACTTACTCATAGATTGTCAGGCTTATTAATCACTTACATATAACTCATTCATTAGTTTGACATGTGACTAATTTTCCTATTTTCTAATTTTTGTGCTTATTTTTGAAGATATCTTAAAATACTTTTCACTTAATTCTATGTCAAAGTGTGCATGTCATGACCTTTTACTGAGTTACATTCAAGATTTAATTGGTAGGGTTCCGTGTATGGTTTATTATATTTTGATGCTTGTAAATACATTTTTAGCCTTAATTTCATTGTTTGTGATTGTTATGTTCAGCTTTAAGCAACTATCAGAATTTTTATACCTTGTTTACAGCTTAATAAGAAAGCCAGTTAAATTACAGCAGTTTTGAAACATTCTTCTAGTACCTGATATATTTTTGTGTTCTAAATTAGATATTTAAATTAAACACAAATTATTTTGTCAGAGTGCCTCATTGTTGACAACAAAAGGCCTGAGTTCATGTATATATTCTAAATTTTGTTTTTTATGTATATTGTTTATTTATTGTTATTTTTTTCAACAAAAGTAACTGAAATTGAAAATTGTTAACTTGTTAAGTGATGTAAGAAATCTTAAATGAAAAAGAAATTAAATAAAAACATTTTTTGTGATATTTGATGTCCTACTTTAAGGCAGCCATGCATATATACCATGGTGTTATTGTAACTTGATTATTTGTTTACATTAAGATGTTTTACTGTGATAGATGGTTTTCATGGAGTCTAAGCTTGTCTAGTTTGAGTTGTAAAGTAACAAAACAAAATTAAATCAGGTGTGAAAAGGCTAGCAGATCAGGCTATTTGAGGGCACTACAGAGGAGAGAAAGATAAACTTTTATACTATTATAAATTTTTAAATTTTATTCTCTATTAATATTATCATTTGTAGTGATTTGAGTTGAATAATGAAAGATTGACTAGATTTAGTAAGATTGGTAAATAAAAATAGAAGGGTTAGTTTTAAGTAAAAGCTTAGTGATACAACCTGTGCTATAATGTTAGATAAGGCTCAAGATGTGTAATAGTAACAGGTATTGTAATGTTAGATAAGGCTTAGGACATGTAATTGTACTTTTAGGCTTAGCTGTAATTTATCGTACTGGTAAATTGTAGAATAGGTCAAATGCATTATTTTATTAAACATATACAATTTAAACACTAGTTAATTGTCTCTTCTTGTTTTGAGGATTATGTTGTTCACTCGAGTTTAGTTTAGATCCATTAGTTTAAATTCATTTTATAGATATGTTATAAATCAGGCTAAATACATTGTGTTATGGTTATTAATACTATATAAACATCAAATAAAGACTAGTTATCTGTCACTGTTAAAATATTAAGGGTAAACTTAATTAATTTAATGTAAACATAGTGATAAAAAACTAATACATTTGATTTTTAAACATCAGGCTTAAGAAGAAAGTATTGGCAATAGACTACTGTTACATACATGTAGTAATGAGTATTAATTTCTAGACTATGAATACAGTGGGTAACACTAGTGTTGGGCTTAAGTGTTCACAGTTTGTTACATGTGATGGGTTCAATGAGTGGTTTGTATTTGGGAATTGTGGGCTGTTATGTACTTTTAAGGAAGTAGTGAAGATGTAGAGTTTGTAGGCAAGAGGGGAAGTTGAAGAATATCATAATTCAAGTAGAGGCAATACATAAAGAGAAGTACAAATGGGAAATGGTAGCTGGATTTCAAGAGGAGCTTAAGGTAAGGGACACATCAGCCAACAATGACTTGCAGGAAATTAGAAAAGATACTGTTAGAGCTAAAGCAGTGGATTTAGCTGTGATGAGATTATTCTGTTTTGGGACAGATTTCAACTCTTGGCTCGTAGAGATTAGGAACTGTTGGATGGAAGGAAAACAAAAGGATTAGAGAAGGATGTGGATGATAAAGAGCTTATAGTTTTAAGTGATTCTTTGACAAAACACCTAGAAAGAATAATTTGTGGGGTAAATAGCAAGAAAACTAAATTATGCTACTTAGCTCAGAGGCACAGGTGGAGGATAAAACTGCCAGAGCAGGAGATATAATAAAAGGGGGTATAGATGTAGTTTTTATTGGGAATATAGGAGCTAATGATACAGGGAAAAGTAGGTCAGAGGACATTTTTTATCTTTCAAAACTTGTAGTGCATGATGAAGGGATTTGATTTACACGTTTTAATAAAAGCTTAAAAAAAAGCGACCAGAGGTCAGAGCAGCTGTATAATTAGTATAAAACGTTGAAAAGACATTTAAAGAAAAAGGCCATAACTTAATTTTATCAGGGATACAGTCCAGAATATACTGTGTAGATGAAGTTATAAGTAAGTCACTAAGGTTAAATTCTAGACTTATGTTAATCTGTAAGGACTAACAGATTTTTAAAATAGATGGTTTACATTTAAATATTCTTATGTAATAAGTAGTTACTAGGTATTGGTGAATAGGGAAGAGACTGACTTGTTTGTTAGGGCTATTAACTTGGCTGTAGGGGAGGTTATCAACTTGTAGAAAATGGTAAATGCCAGGATAAACTGAAAGCAAAGAGAATAAGAAGCAGAGAAAAGCATAGGAAATGATTATAGAAGTACTTCTAAGAGTGGGCTTAATTTTTTTGTTATTATAATTCTAGAAGTATAAGGAATAAAATAGGTGACTTTAGAGCAATGGAGGATTTTGATATAATGAGAATAAATGAAACATTGTTAAACACAGGTGATTTTGGTGATAGAAATTTCTTTAAAATACAGGGTTACAGGCTATTTAATTAGGATAAAGTATTGAAGAAAGGAAGAGGAGTGGCTTTATAGATAATACATGAGTCACATTCTGTTGAAGTTGAGGATATCAAAGATAATAGCAAGGAGATTGAATCAATTTGAGTTTCTATTAGCAGATATAAAGAGAAAAAAAATTGTTACAGACCACCAGTGATACTGATGAAATTAGTGAGAAACTTTATAATGAGATTAAAATTTCAACTGATAATGAAGTCATGTTTATAGATGATTTTCATTTCAGGCATGGATGGAGAATGGTTTTTGGAAACTGTTCAGGAAGCTTTCTCCAACAATTAGTTAAGAAACTTACTAAAAACAATGCTGTTTTATATTTGTTAACTTCAAACATAGAATTGTTAGAAAAATGGGGAATATCTGGGTGTAAGTGATTATTGCTTTGTTAGGTTCAATGTTTTGCTATATATATATATAGAGATAAGGAAGAATGATATTTTAGTTACAAATTTCAAGAAAACCAAATTTTGAAAAGATGCAATAAAAGTTATCTGTTGTGAAGCAGCTGAGCTACTTGTAGACACTGATAAGATGTGGAAAAATTTTAAATATTGGAGATAGATGTATTCATTATAGAAATAAAAGGGTAATTCTAAGTAAAAACCTAGATTAGCTGACAAAGAGTATAAGAGATAAAATTAAAGAAAAGCATCTTAAATTTCAGGATTTTATATTGTCTGGTATGACAGGAGGTTTAGAGGATTATAGAAGATCAAGAAAATTGGTGAAATTGTTAATTAGGACATCAAAAAAGATGTATGAGAAAAGGTTGGCTGAAACTGTAAAAAATGACAGTAAGGGTAAACAAAATATTAGGATGGAGGTAGGACCCTTGAAGGATATGTTTCTAATGGTTATGAGATGGCTGCTTGTTCTTCAATTTTTACTGATAAATATTTAAGCAGTATTTCAGATCTTGAACAGTTTATAGCTGGAAACAAGACTGAGGAAAATGACTGCATTAATTCTGAGCTGGTTAAGAAAAATTGGGAAGTTTGTATATGATAAGACTTCTGGGCTGGATAATATTTCCCCAAGAGTTTTGAAGGAGGTTGAGGATTGGATATGTGAGCCACTTGTTACTATTATTTGTAAGTCCTTGAACAGTGGGCAGGTACCAGAGGATAGTAAATTAGCTAATGTCACTTCTCATTTTAAGGGATGTGATAAAAATTGTCCCAGTGATTATAAGTCCATTAGTCTTACACTAGTCAAAGGAAAAGTTTTGAAAAGTCTGATAAAAGATGCTGTACAAAGCCATTTAATGAAGTTTGTAATTTTACTTGATTGTCAACATGATTTCACTACTAGGGGAAAATCTTGCTTTGCACATCTTTAACAGCAGAGGGCTGTTACAAGTGGAGTACCTCAAGGCTCAGTTTTTGAGCCTTTGCTCTTTTGGATTTACATGAATGATATTGATGAAGGAATGGTTATCACATAAATTTGCTGATGACATTAAGGTCTTGGGTGTTGCTAGCTATGAAGAAGGATTTAGGTCATTCAATAAGTTGTACATTTAAATGGCAGATGGGTTTTAATTATAATTGTTATATGCGGGTTATAATAATTTGAATTATAAGTAAAATTTGGATAAGAATAATCTTAACAGTATTATGAAAGAAATTGATCTTGGTGTTATGGTTTATCAGTCTCTTAAGCCATCTCGGCTGTGATATGGCAAAAAAAAAAAAAGGTTGTATCTACAGAAACATTTAATATAAGTCTAAAAAGGTTATAATTTCATTTTATGGGTAACTGTTTATGCCACATTTGGATTATTGTATTCAGTCATGGACTCCCTACTTTAGAAAGGATATTGAATTGTTGGAAAGAGTTCAGAGAAAGGTTACTAGAAAAGGTGGATTGTCAAATGAGGAGAAGCTGAAATATCAAACTTTTCTCTTGAAAAAAGAGTTATAGGAGATTTAATTGAAGTGTTTAAGATTCTACTGATAATTAATTTATTTGTAATAGTTTTAGTTTAGTTTAGAGGGTGAGACAGCTGACATGGGCCAATAGGACCCATCTACCAGGATATTCTCTATTAAAACCATTTGGTACAAAATGTATCTTTTTATTTTATTTCATATTTTTCAACTTTTGGTACAAATGACTTAACTACAGTTAGAGTTAAGGTAAAAAATATATATATATATACTAGTTTGTTGAGATGGAATTTTCTGTATCTATTGTATATTTGTATATGTGTTCATTCCAGACTATGCATTTGCAGTGGTTAGGTCTCATTGGGTCCAGGCTCTCTCCAGAGTCTCCCCAACAAGAATCCTCCCCCATGTCTTTCAGTAGAACACAAGACACCTTTATCACTTACCAGTTCTTACCTACTGGGGTAGTTCATGTTAAGATTTCTTCATTGGTTGTGAGAGAGTCCAAGCTGGCAGCACAGTGCAGTGGGAAGTAAGGTGAAAGTCACCTCTTATTACACTGTATGCCATTTTCGTGATGGTTTTACCAGGTGGATGGGGCAAAGTGTTCTCCTGAAGAGGCAGGAAGGGACTTTAGTTTCTATTCCTGTATATATGGTGAGTATATTGTGAAACAGAGCACATACCAAATTGTATCATGAGTTTGTTGATCTAGTCGCACTACATCTCATATCCATCTGACCTGTTGTGTGCAATTGTGTGGTTTGTCATACCTGTTGTGTGCAATTGTTTGGTTTGTCATACCTGTTATACATTAGCTTACTTTTGCCTTCCTTTTTTCATGCTTCCATCTGAGAAAAGAATATAGTTTGCTTGAGAAGGATGTGGTATCTTATATGTCTTGTTGTCTTGTCCCTGTGGTAATCCCTCACTGTTGGATATCATGCTTTATGGGCTTTTCCCTTCTGATTTTTCTGAAAGGAGCTCATCTAGGTTTTCTTGTTTAAAGTGACACCTTTACTACACCATTGTAGAATTCTAGTTACTGTGTACAAAGTGAAGGGCTATTGATGTATGATAATTACATCATGTACTAGTGTAGTCCACATAAAAATGTGATTTAGGTGGGACACAGTGCAAGGCTAACAGCATCCACAAAAGAAAAAACTATTGTGTACAGAAAGGTATTTTTAGGAAATGGATTTTTCAGGTAAGGAAAATGTTAATTTCCAACAATATGTGCAAAAAGTAAAGTGTAAATTTAAAAGTCCAGAGGCCCATACATTACTGTTTAAGCATCTTTTCCAACTAACTTAATGGTAACTGGAGCACTTTCTTTATTCATGTTATCATCTTAGCTCACATCATATCACAGGTCCCATCATATCACTCTGTGGCAATGTACTTCTGGTATTATGAAGACTTAGCTTCTACAACCTTATTGAGCTGTTGTGAACCATGTTGTACTAAAAAGTTAACTAATGAAGTTCCTGCTTTCATGTACCAGGTGGTTGATTCCTTTCTACCTGTTTTTTTCACTAATTCAGGGACCTAGTTATTTTGTTTCTGTGTAGTTTGCTTTGCGTGTGGATGATTCTAGCCACCTTTTCTCTTCATGATGAGGAACAGACACTTCCTCTTGCTATGTTTGTGAATCAGGTATAAAATATTATACCAATTTTACTTGTAAAAAAAGTATTAGTTTTACATAGGAAAAACATTACACACAAGGTAAAGGTAGCTTATTACCACTGTTTTTGGTGTAAGAAAAATAATGGGCTTGATGTGTGTTGTACAGTTTGCACGTCTGGCTGACGTAGTGAGCTAAATAAGAACAGATTAAGTATGACAGTTGCAGTTCCCATGATTTAGCATGAGCCCAAAAATCATCTGTCTGACTGTTATTTTTGTATGGTTAATGTTTCTTGATATCTAGGCAGAATAAAACAGTATATTAAATATTCAGATACTGCACCTGCAATGAATCCAGTATTTCATGGGATTTATCTTCCAGTGCCACATTTATCAGTGAAATAAATGTGTTATAATTTGAAAACCTGAAGTGATCAGTAATTTTTGGTATGATTTTTAGGGTCAGCATCATCAAATTAATTAGAAAGTTTTTTTTTCTAGTAGCAGAGAAACACTTTTATTGTTATTGTTGCTAAGATAATGATTGAAAATACTGGTTAATTAACTTTAATTAATGAAATATATATTTTATGTAACACTAATCGATGCTCATGAGCAATTGATTAACCAAGTTAATTGTCCAGCTATATTTATAAGTATTGTGAGAATAACGAGTTGAATGTAATTCATCAACAAATGTCACTGATCACCCAGCTCTATGTATTTATGTTTATGACTCAAAAAGCCAACCTAATTTTAAGACTATCCTTGCTTACACAATTATCTACTCTTTTATTAGAATTGATTGTGAAGAAGGATTTGGACTCTAGTAAGATTTCTAATTTAAAAGTTTAAGGTATTCCTGTTTCCACGTAATTGATTAATTTTAGGTTTGAACTCTCTCAAAGATTTTAGACATTAAAATATGTAAAAAAATTATTGTAAGTAGTCAGATTCCACAAACATTAACAAATTGTTCAGTATTTCATGTACCTTTATGTTGTATTCATATGGAGAAGAAACTTCATATTTATTTCATTTTTGTAAAAATGAGAATTGGTCTAAAGATTAAGATTTATTATCAGGCAAACTGAGATGAGATTATTTGGAAAGTGTCAAATTATGTAATAGATTGCTTATTAATTAATTAATAGCAGCCAATTATGTCTACCATTTATGAAAATTTGATGGTGAAACTCAGTGTTGTGGTGACAAATGACACTTACTTAGGTAATGTTTGACCCCTGAAAACAGCAGACATCATTTTGATATCGAGAAGATTGTACACCATTGCACAATAATATGATTTTGAAAGATTACGCATCATTAAACTGAATAAAGGCAGCTAAGTCATTGGGAGAACTAACACTAATATTAAAGTACAGCTCAAAATATATGCATATATTTTGTAAATTAGACAGATTTGAAAACTTGAGAGCAGTTATTATTACTGTCTTCAGGTAAAGAGAATGCTGTACAAAGAAGGTAGTTCATCTGTTCTTGCAAAGGTGAGGGTAATCAGGGATAGCATTCCAAATAATTTGGTATGGGAGGTAGAATTTTAAGAAAATAACAATAAACAAAACTGTAATATGTAAACACAGAATTAGTATATTAATTTGAAACCGTTATCTTTCTCCTGTTTTGTTTTACTGTTCATAAACTAAAATTACAATACTATTTCTCTTTTCTAGATAATAATTTGAAAACTTCATAAAGTATATACCACTATATATATAGTTTTAATTCTGTGTATATTTGAGATTCATATATGTTTTAAAAATTGTGATAATAGATTTTAAAAAATAACAAAAGTTTTGTTGTATGTACAATCAAACATTCATATGTGTGTGTATATACATATATATATATATTATTTTTGTGTGGAAATATGTATACATTCAGTTTATGAATTATTGTTTCTATCAAGAAAATTAATATTTGGAGCAGAAAAAACAAGGGAGTTTTAGAACGAGCACAAAAAGATCTTGAAACTAGGACTGAAGAGGATGATGTCTTGACAAAATCAAGGTTTGTATGTTTTGATCAATTGAACCCTGATAAATGTAACAGCTTATTTTATTTGTGGATAAACTTATTAACTATAGTAAATACATTATGAATTGAATACACTGAGTGTATTGTTGCTCTGTGTACTAAATGTGTGATAAACAACAGGAGCTGAGCATTCCTGCATTCGTGTGCATCTTTTGCTCTAATCATTCAAAAATGAGACTTATTGTTGAAGTTTAAGATTATAAAAACTAAAATATAATCAGTGGCAATGTTATCATCTCTTTGCAAGTCACTCTTTGTGTTATATGAAATCTTTATTCTTTGAAGTAAACTCACAAGGAAACCTGAACCTCATCCTCTTCTTTTACATTATTCCATTAATGTTATTTGTAACACGTATTAGGTACTTTTACATGGTTTGTAGACTTAGAAATAAAATATATTGTTAATTCAACTTTCAAAATTACTGCAATCTTGCAATTTCCTTTGGAATTTTGTTGCTATAAAATATAAAATTAATTAAACTAACAAGAAATTTTGTTACTTTTTTGAAATGACTGCTAGCTTAGTATGCTACAGGTTAGTTATATTGTCACAGTATAATACTTACATGTTCTGTAAACTGAAAAATAGATAAAATTGTACAGGATTATCTATTATTCTTGTAACCTATGGAGTATCTAGAATAGCACATTATTTTCTGTCTCTATAAGCTAAAAAATATCTACACAACAACTTTCTACTAATTCTTTAAACTAGAGATAGTTATTAAAGTGGATGGTGCAATTTGAATTTTTTATTCTTTGAAAATTGTGATTATATCACGAAATACCTTGCTGTTTGAAATGAACTACATAAAATTCAGAAAAGCAAGTACTCAAGTGTTTTGTTTATAAATATGTGCATATATTTGTGGTGTAACTTTTCAACCAGCATAAATTATATGCAAAATGATATCACAAATGTATTGACAAGACCAAGCACTTTTTTCATCATATTTTTATTTTAATGCTACTGAATATTTAAAATCTCTCTTTGCAACAGTCATAACATTACAACTACATATAATTTCTGTATATTATAATATTGCACAAAGAACTAAACATACAAACAGTTTAAACTTTACTTTTCATTAATACAGAATTTCACCTTCATGTGTAAATCAAGCTCATTATACTATACAAAGTAAATCAATTTCTTGTACCTAAAATAACTGAACAACATCTGATTTTAAACTATATGTTATCACACTATTTTTATTTTAAGTTTATTATTAAAAAGGAAAAATATAATTATTAGATGTATAAAACAGTTTTATAAATACATTTCAAGGATCATAATTGTTTTTTTTTATTAAACACTATCAGTAAATATTTTAATTCTCAAGTATAATTGTTTAAAGCTTTCTTCAGTTTTATTTTTAGCATATTCCATTTATATGTGATATTTAATTGGCATCAAGTAAAATTGGTGTTACTTGTTTACTTCTAGCCACCTGTATCTTTTCACTAAAGTCCATAACTACATTCCTCATGATATCTGTGTCAGTACTTCATACTTTTTATGTGGTTTTATGTTATTTTTGGGTAAGATGTAATGCACCTAAAGCTTAAGAACTTCATTTAGTTTGTATGTAGTATTAGCATAAAGTATCGTAAGTTTTGAAAGATTTAGTATGTAAACTTGGCCAAAGCAATTTGAAGAAGGAAGATATGTACATGTAGTTACATAATAAATGAATAATTTTTATTGTACTTTAAACAAAATGACACAATTGAAAATAGAGGAAAAAAAATTCATTGAATTAAATAAAACAGTAGGTGAACTTGAAGTCTTTCCAGTTTGGTGGCATTGCGTAACCCACACCAGAATTTGTATTTATAAAATTAATAACTTGTAAAGACAAAAGTTATTTATAAAGAGCACATTTCAAAAATAAAGTACAATTACCATTGAATTATTCTGAACCCATGTAAGATTTATTTGGTAAATTTAAAATTTACTTTGTAATAAAAGGCACCAAATATGCTGTTATATTACATAACTGTGACTGTTTACATCTGAAAGCAAATTTTTTAAAAAAATATTAGCAATATAATACAGTTATGAGCCTCATGTCATTCATTGCCAAGTTTTTCAAATGAAGTTTTAGAGTGAAGTATGTTGTATACCATTAGAACAAATATAGAGAGATGTTATTTTTCTTCATGAATTCCATTTATAGAAGTTGCCTCTCCATTATTTTAAGAATAATGTGCGTTTGTTTCAAAAGTCCTTTTTCCCAATCCATTTTAAAGTGAAAAGTAATTATCTCAGCAAAATAAACATTTGACAAAACCAGTGAAATTAATTTATTAGCTGTAATACCAAAAACATTTAAAACTATATTCTAATGATTATATTACACGATACTTTACATTTCATCAAGGGTAAAATAGAAAACATAATCTGTGACATAGAAGCCTAATGTGTTCTTTAATTTGCCATACATTCTGCTTTTTACTGCAGTTTGCCTATTTGCTTATTCATTGATCATCAGCACAGCTTGGGTCAGCAAACCAAAAGAAAATATAATTAGGCTTTGACCTGTCATCAGTTCTGTTCACTGTTCCATATGATTTAACTAATTTCAAGGCATGCTTCTTCACAGGAATTATTAGCTCTCAGTCATTCTTTTTCTCCTAATTCCTTTAATCAAGAAAAAAAATTACTTTGCAATCTGATTTAGTTTTTTTACCGTATGGCTTTTATGTTTTTTGACACCTTAGCTTATTGAAGCTCAACTTTATATTTGTGTTCCACCCTCAACCTTTTAGCTGACTTCAAGAGTTTCTTTTTGCATCATTTTGTATTTGAAGAATTTTCACTCACACTAGTTTCCTATTTAGGAGATGCATAGCAGTGGGGCCTGATCAGGATTCATTCACGTTTAACTTACTTCTAGTTGTTGTTACTAACTTTTCTCTTCCATGTTAATGTCAATTACTTCTATATGTTCTACGTGACTCTGTGTTGAAAATGAAGGGGAAGGGAATCATGTATTCATTTATGGGATCCTTGGGTTTTTACAGATCCTTCATTCTTGTCTTTTCTTTCATTTTTATCTTTCTTTCTTTCTTTATTCTGATCCAACTTACAAAACCTGGATCAAGAAGTCTCAAATATCCTTTGGAAAGGTGTTGTATAAATCATTATCATGTTCTTCCCAAATTTTATTTCTACCTCTTTGCAGTTCGTAAGTAATATAGACATTAGGGAACTTTCAAGTGTCAGGTTTAAATAAGTAATTACCTGAAGACACCTCATTTTAGATGTTGTTACGAAGATTTTTCATCATTGCCATTGGATGACAGAGTTTCATATACAGACAGTGTACCTTCATGTTCATATTCTTCCATCATTTAATTATTGTAACTCGGGGGATAGAGTATCAACTAAGTGCTCCTTGGCTACATGTGGATTCTGTTATGTAAAGCATTTTCTGTTTATTTACATTCACTTGATAATGACTTTTATATGAACAGTTATTTTATTCTAACCTTTCTGTCCATTTACATACACTCATTGGACTACCCAGCTAGTTATATCTCATGAGTAGATTAGCTGTAATACAAAATCCCATTTAATACCAACCTTATTAAATATCTTGTTTTTTAAGATCAAAGCTCTAAATATACTTCTTCCAAAACACACCATCTGCTGACACAACTATTTCTCAATCTTCAGTGTTTTCAGTCTTTCATACCCCACTCAGATCCCTTAGATAAATTGTTATTTGCACATTTTTCCACCAACTTCAGTGCACCATCTATCTAGATACTGTACATGTATGAACCTCATCTTGATAGTGTAATCACTAGCATTTGGCACAGGTTTCCATCAACAGGGATGTTATTATTTACTGTTTGTGTTGTGCATATGAATGAGGTTGGCATTTTTACAGTTATCATTTTGTTTATAATTACATATTATTTAAAAAACAACAACTAATGATTGGTATGAATTCCCAAGCTAATGTTTTTACTACCTAGATCAACCAGATCTCTTCTACCACTGCTATCTGGTGTTTGTCAGTAACCAAGGAAGGGGTCGTTCTAAGTCGAAGCTGTTTGTGATATGATCCATTGTGAGATGAAAACATACATGTGAACCAAGGGTGTCTTTCCAAGGGTTCTGAGGTGGCTTTTAAAAATGATCTGGGAAAGACTGGTAAGAATTTACTCTCTTCTTCAGGGTTTCCTTTTACTAGGTCAGCTTAAACAGAAGATCATTTTGAGCAGTCACCTCTAGCCCCTATTTTTCAGTTGGTTACTAGAGTTTGTGAGGTTTTGGGGGTCTCTACTCCTTCTCTGTTAGTAGAGAAGATGGCAAGTGACTATTTGGTTTTCCTGATATTGCTATTTATGCTAGGAGATTAGCCACTCAGTTATGCAGCATGATAGCCATGCCTTGTCTCCCATGTTTATTGGATCAGCATACTTTGGCTTAACATCACCAGTAGGTAGCTTACGTAGATTCTCATGGATGAACCCTCTTTTGGACCTTTGGGGTCTAGATTGGAACCTGTGACCACTTTAAATAGATCACATCTTTCTTATATTTGTATTACTCTCATAACTGTCCTGATTTATTTATCTCAATCTTAACTTTTGTCTGAAGCTTATCAATGTGTCCCTCAGCAATCTGAGAATGAATTGGAGATTTTACTGACATCTACCTTAGTCAGATTGTCTTCTTCCATTCTTTCTTTAGTTTCTTGGCTCTTCTGTTTGGATTTATTGGTTGAGGTGAATTTTTAGAAAGGGTATTCTTTCCATCTTCTGCCCCAGGGAGTTACAAGAATTTTTCACCATCCCATGTTATTTGCTGAAGATCCATAGATGTTAAAATCCTGAATTAATACCATCAATTTACACTCATTTTTATTGTCCTTGTTTTCTTATCTTTGTGGCTTTGATTTAGGAATATTGGCCTGCAGTGTTTCCCGACCCTCACTTTGGTTCCCAGATTTATTGGTTTCCATAATAGAGTCCATCCTTATTCTCAAGAATCTTTGCCTAGGGCAGACCATTGACAATAGTGTGACTATTCATGGGGTGGAGAGCAGTGGTAGTACAATTACATCACTTCCTGGATGTTTGGAACTCTTTCACCAGGGATCCATGAGTAGCTAAGGTTTCGGCTTCAGGGTTGGTCATTAAATTTACGTCATCTCCACAGTTATCTGCTTAACATTTTGCCTTTTCACATCCAACAGATCCATAATGAGTGGAGCTCCATTTTCAAGCCATAAGAGAGTTGTTAGTCAAAAGGGAAGTAGAGTCAGTCAATCACATTATTCAGGATTTTTATTCACTTTTATTTGTGGTACCCAAAAGACAGGAGATTAGTGTCCAATCATCAATCTGTGCTGACTCAACCAATTTTTAGATCCTCCTCTTTTCACTATGGAATCTTTTCTCACCCTACAATGGCACTTTACACCAGGGCTCTGGGTGACTCAATATTTATCTCAATATTTCCATAGCAAAATCTTCCTGGAAGTTTCTCAAGTTTGTGCAGAAGAGTCAGATAATACATTTCTAAGCTATTATTTTTGGTATTGCATCAGTACCTTATGTCTTCTCCAGAGTTATTTAAGTTTTTTTCTCATCACCTGTATTCCTTGGACCAGTGTACACATCAGGATATGGACAACTGGCACCTGCTAGCTCCATTCCATCAATTAGAAGAACAAACTATCAGATTCTTTTTCAGAGACTGCAAAAGTGCGCTTCCTTATAAGGTTGAGGAAATCTGTTTTGTCACTGATGTAATATCTCATCCATTTGGGTATGTTTTTAAATACTCACTTAAGTCATGTTCAACTAACCTCTCTCAGGCTTCAAAGCATGGAAAGAGTTCTCAGGATTTTACTTCTGCCCTCTTATCCTACTGCATATATGGTTCTCTTTCGTTTGAGAATGTGGACATTCCTCGAGCCTTTCATTCCTTTTGGATGAGCACTTGTATGCTCCCTTCACAGGTCACTGCACAACCAGTGGGTCATACATTCCTATCATTTGGATCATCCCATCTCATTACTTAAATACAGCATCATCAATTGCAAATGGTGGTTGGATTGGAGTAACACTACTGTTGGGGTACCCATTCCACCATCTCATCTCAAGATTCATCTGTTCACAGATTCATCTCTTCAGGGATGGAGAGCTTATCTTTGAGATAAGGAGCTCCAGGGTACTTGGATAGAAGACAAGTCTACTTTTCATATCAGAGTTCTCAAACACCTTATAGTACATTGGACAGTGGTTCAAGGTCTGTTTCTTTTGAAGGGAAAATTTATTTATAATATGTTCCAATGATTTCATGGTTGTATCTCAGATTTCTTGTCAAGAAGACACACATTCTCGAGACCTCTGTTTTGATGTTGTGGATCTTCTCTACTGGGATAATTCCCATCATATCAGTCTTTTAACATGTCATGTTCCAGGAGTGTTGAATTTAATTGCAGAACACTTATCTCAACCCAGTCAGAGTTTTCCAACAGAATGGATACCACATCACAAGGTGTTTTTTAGTGGATTTTCTTTCAGTTCAGATTTCCAGTGATTGATGCCTTTGTGACTCATTGGAATTCTCAGTTGCAGTTGTTTTTATATCCAGTACTTCATCTTCAAGCATTAGCAGTAGATGCATTCAGTCAGAATTAGACAGGTTTACATCTGTATGCCTTATTTTCGATTTGGCTCTTTGCCCAGGTTCTGACTATGGTTTATTCTACTTCCTGTCAAGTTTTCTTGGTTGCACTTTATTGGCTAGTTCAAACATGGTTCCTGCTTCTTCATATCTGCAGGAATGTCTATCTCTACCTCTTCCACATTGTAGGTCTGTTGAGACAACCTCAGTCAGACATTCTCCACCCAGATGTTTTAAAACTCAATCTCCTTGCTTGGAAGTTATGCAGTCCTTTGTTCAACATAAGGGTTTAACTTCTGAGGTTTCTCTCTACTTAACTAAATCTTTCCATAGGCCAGCCATGATCATTTGTCAATGGGAATGAAATATTTATTATCAGTGGTCTATTCAAAGGAAGTTATAACCCTCTTCATCCAAAAGTATCTATCATATCCCATTTACAAACTTGGGTATAAAGGGCTTGCTTAATCTACAGTTGATTTATATAAGGCATCCTTATTCACTATTTTTAGGTATTCCAAATATTAGAAGGTTTTTTTTAATCTCCAGTTCTCTTTGGTCTGATTGATTATGAAAGGACCTTAGCTTTGGGTTCTTTGTATTACCTTTCTCATAAATTAATTTTTTTGTTTTTGGCTTGTGGACATCCTTGGTTGGAATCTTTTGCAATCCATGTGCATAGGACTCCACATTTGTCCTGCTTTTTCCCAAGACACTGGTAGACAGGGAAGTGGAAAGATCCTTCTAAGCAGTCCATTTTCCAACCATTTCTCACCTTTATGACTACTACAATCTCTTACATCTTGTCAGGGCCCTCAAGTGTTATGTGGCTTGTACTAACTAATTTGAAGGTACTAAGAACTGATTGTTCATTCATTAAGATCCTTCTGTTACCCCCACAAGGTGCCCACATAAATTGATTCACATGGTCTGTAATGGATTATCATTACAGGAGAGGAAACTTTTGCTTGTCATATCTCCATCATTGGCTACCCGATTCAATTGCCATTTGGAAGACATTTTGCAGGTTGGTATTTAGACGACTACTATTATTACTTGGTCTGGTTGTATCTTCTTAGGGTTTTTGACTACTCTCTGTAGCTATTTTGACCACATCTGTTAGACTTAAACCAGAGGTGAGTATTTTCCTCAGTCATGTACTCTTATTTCCAGGATCCTTTTATTTTTCACTAGATTCCATTCTGTGGAGAGTGTTGCTCAGGCAAATATGCTTTTTCTTCTCAATTCTGCACTAGCAACCATTTTCACTTTAATTAATACAGGTTTCAATAAGCTCTGTAAAAATGAGACCACAAGACCAACTAGGCATCTGCTGGATGGTTTTATGTTATTGTGAACCACCACTCATGGACAATCAGGAGTAAAACTAAAGAGGATTCTGCCTGTCTCTGCATATCTTCAGGTTGAATAAATTAAGATCAGTTTGCTTTTAAAAATGCAAGCATCTTGGTTCACCTATACCACAGTTTCCAACTCTCTGTTCTTCAGGACTCCCAAATGCATTTTACTCCCCCAAACTCTACTAATGGAGCTCAGGAGTCCTTACCACCCATGATTTTACGTTGCTGGAGTGGCAAACAGAGACTTTTTCTCCAAAGTGTTTGGGGTCTCCTACTAGGGTTCCTGGATGTTTTCCTAGATATTAGTGGAAGTGGTACCAGGCTCCACTGGAGCCTACTTGTAATTTAAGCTCAGATTTGACACTCTTCAGTTGGAGAATGTGTGGTGTTTCTCTTTGATCAATGTTGGTGTGGTATATTGGTCATGGAAGGTGGTCCACTATCTCCTCATAATTCCAAATGTGAAGTCTCATCCTAAGTTCTAGGTTAAGTACAGTTTCTATGCTGTCTTCATAATTCCAGGGGCAAGTGGAGCACTCCTTTTCCATGTAGTTAGGGAGTGAGGATGAATGTTCATAATTCCAGACCAGATGAGTTTTGTTTCCTTGGTTGAGGATAGCATACACAATCTCATCATTCCTAAGCTGGAATGTTGTTTTTTTTTCAATTTTTTCAGGTGGAGGGAAAAGTTTGTCTACTTATGTGTTGCCTACTTTCTTGTCGTGATTCTTGTGGTGTAAAATGCATCACTTGGTGGCTGCAGGTGGGGATATTGGTACTATGATCCCTTTATTCCAACCCCAAATTGTGGAACCTTAGCTGTCTGGTTGGGGCTGGCCTGTACTACAAGTACTCGTATTCTTTTTAACCTTTGATATAGGAACTAAGTTCTGGATATAATACTGTTCTCCTAGGAAAATGTTAACATTCATAATGTATAGTGCTTCAAGTTTGGGAGTATTGTATATCTACTACCGAAGACATCCTTTCTGCTTTGTGGGCGTGCTTAAATGCAACAATAACACATCACAGAACATGTTCACCCTTTTAGCTATAGTGCATTATAATATGGCTATCAATCTTACGAACCACTGGTTAAAAGTAGCCCAACAATTAGCAGTGAGTGATGTTGACTAGCTGTCTTCCAACTAATCTGTCACTACAAAGTGGTGTCAGGTAGCTCAAATGGCCCTCAATTAGGTTTTTACTCAAATTCAGAAAACAAAAAGAACACATGCGATATCTGCAGTGGAACATTACTTCTTAGTTAGTACTGTCTGACCTCAGGCTTGTTATGGTGCAGCATAACTATCTCTTTAGTCCTTTTTTTTTTTTCAATTTCTATTGAACTTAGAGTTTTTAAGCAGAACCTCCTTTTCTTCCTTGTCTTTTAGACCTTTGTTTTACAAATGCATCCCTCACAGGTTGAGATTCTCTGGTGAAGGATCAGTGTCATTCTGGTTCTTATACATATCTGGAAGCACAGTTCTTATCACATGTGGGATGTTCTTTACCTTTTCATAGTTTTTGTTTATACAGTAAACTTTGTTGTTGTAGCTTATATGAACAGTTAAGGTGGTGCTTTATTTTCTGAATTTGCTTTGTTGCAGTGCCTTTTAAAGTTTTTATTTACATTAAATGGTGGTCTCTTCATTCTTACAATCCTCTTTCTATCTGGGTGTGACTCTTCAAGTCAGATGTAATTGCTAGCAGGTGAATTATCCATTGTTACTTGTTTACCATGTTGTCCACATCTATGTTGTGTGGGCAACTCACTCATGCATTTCTGTATTGCTCAATATTTCTGTTAACATTTGACAAGTGTGTCTGGAGTTGAAATGTCATTTCTCAAAAATAACTATCTTGTGATCTCCAGGATGGATGATATAACTGATTTACCTATAAGTATCTATTAAATGAACTAGTGTAACATAAATAAATAAATTAATTAAAGTAATTAGTTTAAGTTTACTGTGTTTATGTTGTGTTATGTTTCTAATTTGTAAACGTGTCATTATATCTTTTAATATTGTATAATCAGGGATCTGTGGGAGAGGTCTACCAAATCTAACTCTTCCTCTCTTTTGTTTCAGACATCAACTGTGTTCATTAATGTTAAATTAGCAGATGTGGACCCTCCCTCCATTTTTTCAGGAATTAATAAATAAAGTCAAACATGTGTACACTACCATATGGCACTAAGAAAGAGACATTACAACTTTATACAAAGTACCAATGTTTACTGTGACTTGGACAATCAACAGTATATGAGTAAACAGTACACCTTTAATGCAGTATACTAAAAAATAAATTACTTGGCAAGTGGTAGTGTGTGTGCTAGTATTTGACTGATAAAAGCTTAAAGGGTGGATGAAATTATTATCAGCTCAACTCTGGAAGGATATTTATGCAACTAAAATGTACTAACTTTGTGTATTCCTCACAAACCCTTGTAAGGTTTTGTTAAGATTTTTAAGTATTTTGTACACAAAGAATGACACAATTTTAATTATATCTTTCTAATAAAAACATTATTTATATATAACTATTTTAACAGTTTGAGTGAAGGTATTTTTGTTGTAAGTATAAAAATACTTTTATTCATCTTAGTTTTTCATATTTAATTTTCATAACCTTTAGAATCTCGTAAAAGGATACTAAAAGTTTTTAAGGTAAATGTATTTTACTTCCAATTTATTTATCATTATCAACTCAAGCTATTATCATCAACATACAATGTTTACAAAAGTGTGGGTAAAAGGAATGTAGATTTAGTAACATTCTTAATGTCCTCAGTTATAGAAGTGTTAAAAGAAGAATGATATAACTGTGTAACAGTCAGTTTTGTTATTGAGTTACAAACCATTTACAAGTAGTATTTATTTAAATACCAAGAATATTGGTTATTAATTTCACAGATGTTGTCAACTCAAAAAAGTTTATGAGAAAGGAGGAGACAGAATTTATAAAAACAAAGTGTATTTAGTAAAGCTTTCAGATATATCCTTATAACAGACTGATACATAACAATTATGAACTTTAAGTTTCAAATGACATTACTTCCTATTATTACCATCATTTTACAAGTAAAGGAGAACTAGATTTTCGTAACACATATAGAAAGATTACTTTCAGTAGGATTGAGCCTTGTTCCATGGTTGTGGGATGTTACTTACTGTGAGTGATATTGGATTGGCTTAGGTTAATTAGCTAACTGACTTGCTGGGTTGTAAGACAGTCTCTTTTAAGCTTGATTTTTAACAATTTGTCATTGTTCAAACTAGTTCTTTTTTGGCTTTAACTCTTCTTAATATAGTAGGAAGTTTTTAAGAATCTTTTATAAAATAGGTGAAGGAATGGTCAATAAATTACAAAAGTTGTTGATAATATTATGGTCTTGAGTGTTGCTAGCAGTGAAGAGAATGCTGCAGATTTATAAAAAGATTTAGATCATTTAGTGAGTTGGACAAATAAATGACAGGTGGGTTTTAATTATAATAAGTGCAAAATAATGTATGTGGATTGTCATAATTTGAATTGTAAGTATGATTTAGATGCAAATAACCTTAACAGTGTTGTGAAAGAAAAGGATCTTGGTGTAGTGGTTGATCAGTTTCTTAAGCCATCCAAACAGTATACTGTTTCTAGTGGTAGGGAAAAGAGTATTTTAGGATGTACCTAAGTAATATTGAATACAAGTTTAATGATGTTATAATTTCATTGTATATGTCACTGGTTTAGTCACATTTGGAATATTATGTTCAGTCTTGGGCTCTTTTCTCTTGGAAGGACATTGAATTGTTGCAAAGGGTTCAGAGGAGGGCCACTAGAATGATACCTGAAAAGGAAAGGTTGTCATATAAGGAGAGATTAAGAGCTCTGAAATTGTTTTCTCATGAAAACAGAACAGTTAGGTTGGTATCTGATTGAGGTGTTAAGATTGTAAAGGAAGTTAATAGTGTTGATGCATCATCCTTTTTGACACTTATGATGAGAAAAGTAGGATTTGGGGACATAAATGTAAATTTTGGCAAGGTAGGATTCATCTTCAGCTGAGACAGTTTTATTTTTCTAACAGGGTACATGGCCCTTGGAATATGTTACCTTTAGGTATTGGGGAAGTAGTAAATTTAAGTGAGTTTAAGTGAAGATTTATGATTTTTAAAATTTTATTTATCTAATAGTTTTTGGTTAGAAGGTTGGACAGCTAAGATGTTATCCCTAAACATTGTTGAGATCCCATGATTGTTATGTGGACAACAGTCATGATCACTTGCTGTTCATTTAACCAATCAACATCTTAACAGCTGTTAACTTGGTATTTGTCTTTTTTTTTTATAATTACTTTAACAATAAGACTTTTCCTTTATGAGTTAATGTTTCCTACTACTTTTCAACTTAATAGTGTTCTCTGATATGGTATTGGTTTTGTTAATTTAACCTTTAATATCAATTTGTAAACACTCTTCCAACTTTCTGCTAACAAAAAAAGGTAATTTGTATTTACTTTGCTTTTGTGATTGCTTTTCCTGAAAAATGACAAGTTAATTTTCTCTTATAGTTTATACTTCCCTCCTCCCCCCCAAAAAAATATATATTTTTAGACAAATGAAAAAGTAATGATTGCATTTCATACAGCTTATCTATTAAAAAGTACAAATTACAGTGTGATTATGTTATCAGTAGTATGTGAAAGCTAATTTTTCTTATTCTTACTTAGGGCTGCTTTAGAGCGAAAGGCCAAATTGTATGAGCATATAACTGAAGGGAGAATTATTCCAGGTAGGAAACTTTGTTCTACAAAAAGAATAATTAACTTAATTTTGTCTTTTATGGTTCAGCAGCAGAAATGAGGCTTTTTTCCTCTATTTTTGGGGTAAAAACTTCTAATTATGTTATTAGTGTTAATAGCTTGTTTAAATATTTTTGTGTTTTTTAATTGTAACAATTATTTCAAAAATATAATGACATTCAGAGTTTTTACAAAATAATATGATATGAAAACTAGTTATAGCACACTGGGAATAAACAGAAACATAAGTGTGGATCACAAAATTACCAATCTTAGGCAGCCTATTCTCATAAAGGAAGAGCTGTGGTTGACTTTTTTTTTTTTGTGACAGTACTGTTGTAGGTATAATAGTGAGTTCTGCTGTAGTGAAACATAAGTATAGTAAGGAAAATGTAATATGCAAAATAAATATTTAAATAAAAGCTGAGATTAGCTATTTAAAAAAATATATAAAATATCCTGGGAATTAGAACCAAACTCAAAATACAGATCTGTGTGTATAACATCTAGAAAGTGTTATGTTAATTTGTGTTGAGATTGAATCATTAAATAAATTGAGAGTAGTTTTTAACATCTCTCTCATTTATTTTGTAAAATGCCAGGGAAGAAATATCTTTACCCAGAAGACTATTTACAATTAGAGGTTCTTGTTCAGTAATTTTCTTGATGATAAAATTTGTTGCAAGTATAAATTGAGAAGAAAGAGGAGTGTGAAAAAAATATCATCGCATATTTCTTATTAGATTACCACTTTAAATACTTTAAATTTTATGGCACTGATCTTAGTTCTAGAACTGATTATATTTTATCTTCAGTCTGTATTTTCTGTCACTAAATTCAAGTTCATTGTACGTAATACATCAGAATTATTTTTCAACCTTGAAACTTAAAATTTTAATTATTCTTATTTTGTATTTATTTTTTAAATCACAAAGTATTTCTAATATTTACTCACGTATTATCTCACACTTGGTAGTCAATTCCATTTTCATTCTCTCATAACTTGTTTGTGAAATCATTGAAAACCATTTAAATAATATTTACAGTTTACACATTCCACTGATTCTAAGTTCACTCCTGCTTTCTGAAAGAGCTAGAAATCCTTTGTTTGATTTTTAAATTGTCATTAACATATTTAATGCATAGTATGAAAAGCTTAACACAACCCTAGAAAAATGGTAACATATTTATTCAGTAGTTAAATATATTACAAGCATGACAATTCTTTAGATAGCATACTTTTCTGGGTATCAAAAACATGAATTAAACATTTCCTCAAAGTAAGTTTTAATTCTGTTAAAAGTGTAAAGTAGTGAAAGATAGAAGTGATAGGTTTAGTGCAGAATGTGTATATGAGAAAATAGTCAAGAATGTTGAAAGTTTAAACAGTTAACTTATCTCAAAAATGTGTAAAGATTTCATTTGAGGAGCTGCAATTATAGTATGTTGCTAACATTCATATTACAGAGCCTCTCCTTAATAAACAAATAATAATAAAAATTTTGCAAAATTTAAGTATGATGTAGGGATGGCAGTGCCAAAAAATACAGAACCAAAGTAGGAATGAATACACAAAGCCATGCAAAATCTTTACATAAGTAGCCACTGAGTCAGTCTTACAACCTTATGGTTATTAGCCACTGTAAGACTGCATGTAGAACTACTAAATGTAAATGCTGTTATTCAAACTTGAATTCATGCTACTGACAGGAATTCACCATTTAGTAAAGTTATTCTTTGAAAGATTTGACAACTTGTGTATTAATTATTTACATCATGCTTAATATTTTGCAAAATTTCTGTTGGTATTTGTTTGTTTTCCCTTATTCTTTCTTTTTTTACTTTCATTGAATTAGGTTGATAAGTGAACACTTGTTTTATTTTTATGATTCAGTGGTAATATATATTAATAATATCAGTTTTATCAGTTCCTATATTAAACTTGTAGAACGACTTCAGATATTGATATCATACCATACAATTGGCTACAATAGATTATAAATCATCAGTGGTCACAATCTTGACTTTTTGGAACTTAATGTTGAGGGATCTACAGTAAAGAAATAACATATGAAAAATGTATAGCTGTACCATCCTTATATTCATGTTTGTATTCTTTTTAACAGTGTCTTTCCCTCATGTTTTGTGGGATTTTTTTTTCTTTGACTGAAAGTTGGTATATCTTATGAATGTCTGAGATATAATTTAATATTATGTATATTAATGCTTTTTTTTTTTATTCCTTCACTTTATACATAATATAGGAGTTGGCTCCATAAAGACATCAGTTGTATTGTGTACAAAGCATTAAGTATCTACATGTTACAGTCATCTAATGTTCATATGTTATTGACTGATAATTCCCATTTCACCATGTACTTAAGTTTTTAAAGGAACACCATATTTCTATAAGAAAGCTAACTTCAAGAAGTAATGTTTACACTAGAGTTATGATTTTGTTTTTAGCTTATAGTAAGCACTACAGTGCTTAAAAATGTATTTTAGAATTGCTGGTTTGGGTATTAACACTTTTATTGATAAGCAGAGACCAACATTTTGACCTTCCTGAATCATCTTCTGGTTAAAAAAGAGAGTTTGAAACTGACCATTGCCAGGCACAACATATCCATAGAAAACATCTGGATACTAAGTAGGGAAACAAGTATAAACAAATGCAAAATCAAAGAATCCCTACTTATACAACAACTAAAACCGATGTAAAGGAACACCTTTAAACCTATACTAATTAATAACCTAACATCCAACTGCAACACCCACCTACAATTCCATACCCATTCATAGTATCGTTCCTGAGACAGTGCCCACCAACAGTAAGTTGCAAAGTCTCTCTTTGTTCTTCTGAAGATGACCTAGGAATATCAAAACGTTGTTCTCTCCTTATCAATAAAAGTATTAATACCCATACCAGCCATTCTAAAATACATTTTTATTTCATGTGGGTTTCTTATCATCTAGAACTACAGTGCTTAATGATAGTCCATACCCATGTGCTATAAAATGCTTTTCTTTCTCATCAAAGCCATTTCAAAAACTTCACACATTTTTTGGCTAGCATGGAAAAGAAAGATGAATGTTTTGACTATTCAATTAATTCCCATTTCTCCACTTCAGCAACATTATATTGTATTATGTATAAAAAAATATCAGAAAGTCCATATAAACTGAAGACAAACTTGGACAGAGGTTACACACATGCACGCATACATATATTTAAAACAATTGACTTTAGTAGCAAAATGTTTGAGACTTTGAAAATCTTACTGGAACAAGCATGTTGGCCTGAAACTTTAACACTGAGATATCACCAACGTATGTTTATAGATATAGTTTTTACATACTTTTTACTTCCTAATTCTCTTTTTATCAGTTGCTTAAATAGTTTTATGTAAATGTATTTTATACTGGTAATGCTTTAGCATTCTTATTAGTGTTTAAGTAACAAAATATCTGATCTCAGGATTCTTTGTTTCTTTGTCTGAATTTTATTATTTCTTGAAAACCTTTATTGTTTTAGAGGATGAAGAAAATGAACGTTATCTTGTCAACTTCCAAAAAAAGTCTGTAGATGCTATCCTTGCAGAGAAAAGAGAAAAGAAAAAACAAGAGAAATGTGATAATGAAAATCCAGTTCCTGAACCTTCGTACTCAGAAGAAGAATGGTAAGAATTATTAAATTTCTACAACTTGTTTTTAAATTTATTAACAATAACTTATGTGTTTGTAACTATAATTGCTTTGATTTCATTGCACCTCTATTTACTTATTTTAATTTAGATCTTCCTGACATGTGAAATTTTCAGTTTAGTGTATAGAAATTACCAACATTTTTTCATTATTGTCACCCAGACTAAATATCCAAAAAGGAGATAAGAATAATGAAATAATCACTGGTGATGACAGGCACTAAGCTCAATAGTGCATATCATATTTTGTGAATGTGATGATCTAGGACAGGGGTTCCCAACCGGTAGGGGCAGGGGAGTCGCATAGCCTTGTTAGAAGTAGCTTGGGATAACATTAATTTTATTTCATCAATTACATTTTCATGTCGCGAGTGCCAAAAGGTTGGGAACCCCTGATCTAGGATATATAGAAAAGATACCTCAGCTTTTAGATAAGTACAATATTAATATGGAATTAATGTTAACATGTTTATTCCTGCAAATTAACAGAAGTTGTTGTGATTGTTTTGGCATTGGTGATGAGTAAATTTTGGATAGACTGAAAATACCAGTTACCTTGAAAATATGTAAGAAGGTTAAGTCTATTATTAAAGTAAGCAAATCATTGCTGATCTTCAGGAATGTATGAACATTTTTTTCTTAAAAAACCCAAAAACTTTATAATTTTTTTAGTGTAGTTTCTTGGTTGAAAAAATAGCTGAGTGTTAGCCTAACCACCTGAGAAGAAACTGTGTTAATAATTGTTATCTTAATTCTGGAAAATAAATATCACATGAAATTTAAAAAAAAAGTTTTTGCAAAGCATATTGTAAAAAAGGTAGTCAGACAACAGTAGAGATATTGATTGAGCTACTTACAAGTTTACATGAAATGGAAGTCTTAGCATCACTCAGCTACCGAGTGTGAAAAAGGTGACGTTTACACTCATTTATTCACGTACATAAATGTCATTTGTAATACTCATAAAGTTGAAAACAATTGCATGGTGCTTTCAGGTAAAACCAATTTCCCAACAAGTATCAGATATGCAAACTTACTAATAACAGCAGAGTTAATGAAGAAACAGGGAAGTATTCTGTAGTTGATGTCTTGGTTTCCCAAGGTGTAAAAAAACAAGCCTAGATAATACAAGTAAGTGAATAAAGTCCTTGTTGTTTAAAACAAAGGCCAAACACACTGTGCATATTTGTGCAGGTATGATCATAGTTGCTACTGCTAGGCTGTGTTCAGCCCCCCAGCTTTCTTTCCCTCAGGATTGATGTCTGTAGAAGTAATACATGTTATTACTGAAATAAGTATTCACTTGGTGATTTTGTAGTAGAACTAGTCAGAGGAAATTCTCTTGAATTAACAAGTTTTTTAAAAACAGGTGACAGCATCACCTTACAAAATGTTTTCTCTCACAATATTGATCTGCTCTTATGCTTAATCATTGTCATCCTGGCCAGCAAAGGATATTACAGTTCAAATACTATATTTTACTACAGTGTCCTTACAGGCAGAGTAGACAGTACCTGTTATAGAAAAATGAACTGGAACAAGGAAATTTCAGTAACTTGTTGGACCACAAGTTGCCACTATTGCAGCATGGAAATTAAATAACTGAAACATTTTACAGCTTTTGTTGTAACTAAAGCTTGTATAAAACATATGTTGTCACTGCATATCACAAGTTCAGTTTGTGTATTTTGTAAATAAAAAAAAAATGTATCCATAATGTCACTTCATACTCACACATACAATCATCTGTTGTTTGCTTGCTTTACTAAAAAATGTTCAAGTTTTGATTATTGAATTTGTTACAAGCCTTATTGTTGTGTGATGTGTAATGTTGTCAGGTCCAGATATTTCTGAGGCATGCTTGAAATGTAAATAACATGCACAAAATACATTCATTGATATACTCTTTGCTTTTGTATATTATTTTCTGTACAGACATTAATATAACTGCAAATAAGAAATAGATAAATAAGATGAAAAAAACTTGGAAAGAAACCTTATTTTAATTACAGTATTATTGCATTTCACTTAGAACAAAACAAAATTATAAACCTACTATATGTATCAAGGATGTTTTCATTGCAAAGCATCTTGTTCATTTTTTGTTCAAACCACGTTCTTGTCTTTACTCTTTCTTCTTTTCTTTTTTCATTACTTTTTTGTTAATACTAAGAATTGCTACCCTCAAAATAAAGTTATAATTCACAAAGTGATAAATTGAGCATACAGTACTTGATACTTGAAAATGTCTTACCGTTTCATAAAAATGGAGTTTTATTTTCAAAGTTCTAAGGTCTTCTGAATGCATGACAATTTTATATTTTTACTTACCTTTTATGTATGGCATGTATAACAATTTTTTGAAATTGGATCTTTCATCAAAAGCATACAATTAAAAGTGAGAGACAAGAAATAAAAAATAAACTTTGAAACAATTATACTTTTAAATTATTTATAAACTTCAAAAATACATAAGTAAAGAAGTATGTTGTTTTATTTGCGTAAGTTTTGAAAAACCTCACAAAAATTAGATTTTTATTTTGAAATTAGTATATATAACAATCAACAGGTGACACTACCATTGATTTGTGAAAACAACATTCTCACGTTCCTGTAGTTTTATAACAACCAAAGTTAAATATAACTGCTAAAGGCCATTTTAAAGGTTACTTGGTGTAAGAATTTACTCGGTTATAACATCATTATGACTAATATGCATCAAAATATTATACTCAGTTTTATTATTTCTGTTTCCACTTCTAATAAATAAATAGTAATAGAAAGAAAATGATGGTCATTGTCAGGTCTTGAATTTGATTAAATTAAAGAGAAAAAAAACTATAATACATTAAACAAAAGAAGCATTTAGGTTGTTTGTTCACCTGCTTTAGGATACACTTCATATAGCTCACATTGGAGACTCTAAACCAGTCAGACTAAATTAAACAATAATTAAGTCAGTATACAGTGTGTTACTTCTAACTACATGTATCACATTTATATGCAAAATTTGTAACAGTTATAATGATCATCTTATTAGTTATTGAATCACATACAGTTACAAACTTACTTTTGCTTCTTATTTTTTGTTACACTTTATATACATTGTTGTTCTTGGTATTGGATTTACTATGTTCATAAATCATTCTGTCCTTTTGTGCCTCCCAGTGGCACAGTAGTATGTCTACAGACTCACACTGCTGGAAGACGGTTTTCGATAACCATGGTGGGCAGAGCACAAATCGCCCATTGTATAGCTTTGTACTTAATTCCAAACAAATAAGCAAATTGTACTTTTTTACAATTGTAATGCTTTCTTCTTTGCTTAGGCTATTAAATCTTTGTAATATCCAGTCCCATCTAACCCTTCGGCCCTATAGTTCTTAGGCAGCAGAGTATTTGTAAAATACATATATATATAAATTCACTAAGTGTTATCAACATACCTATATGAAGTTCTGGTAGGTAGGAAACTGAAATGTGTGGCTTTTTATCTTATATGAGATAAAATGTTCTCAGTTTGTTTTTGTTTTATTCCCATAAAGAGCTGAATATAGGAAAATAAGTAGCATGTAATGTTTTATCCCTAGCTTTTGGAAAAATTGTTCATAAAGGTTTCCTTGAGGTCAACTAACTTATGCCTATGTGCCTTGTGGCATTAGAATTTGACCTAGACAGTGCTTTCCAGTAAAATTAGGCAAGTTGTTACCATGTGATCTACTCTCTAAACTTGACAGTTTTAGATTATTCAGGTTGAACCATGTCTGACTGCATCAAGAAAAGGAAAGCCTGCATCTCAAAGAAAACAAAATTTACAGAACATAAATAATTCTAACAAAAAAGAAAAACGTGTTGTGGTGTCCTTCTGCTCAAGGAAAGCTAAAAATTAATAAACAGTTTCCAATTAAAAATAGTGTCATGTTTTTGTTGTTTTTTTTGTAAAGCATTAGTTTTCATGTCATTAATTAATGTATTATTACATTAATCCATTTCCAGTTGTGATAAAATATTTATTTTAGATGTACTAAAACAGTATCAACTAACTCCAAAGATGCGAGTACATGAAAATATTACAGAAATAAACAAATATTCCCACAACTCATCATCCAATCTCTTTCAGTGTTGTTTTGTTTTTCAGATAACTGTGGCTCACAATTTCTTGAAAAAAATAGAATTGTTTCTGTTAGTTATTTCACCAATAGCCTAATCATTATGCCATACTGCATAAGATATATTTTGTAAGTGTGTCATGAAAATCATAAGTGAAAAGAAAGAAAAGGCCTTTTTGGTCAGTGTAATCTTCATTATGATGAGTGCTGGTGACATTTTATAATTACCCAGTGATTCCACTAACATTTTAAACTATAGAACATCATGCAGTATAAATGATATTTTAAGTTGGGGTCTTTTGAACATTGGCTGTGGCCATTTTCACATTTACTGTACCTAGTCATTTTAAGAGGCTAAAATATTTCCAGGATAACATGCAGCAAGTGGTTAATTATGAATCATAATAAAGTTCTTCTTATATCAGTTAATTTGTGTGTACACTGTGTAAATACATGTATCTGTCAAATAAATTATGTAACTGTGACCACTCTAAAGCATATTATTGTTTTATCATTTTGAGAAGCTGTAGCTATGAGGCAGAGATATGAAAACATATTTTTAATCTACTTCCTACAGAAGTCTTAAATTTAGAAGAATCTAAAAGAACAGTATATGTAAACAAATTGAATCCTTACAAGCTGTTATGATAGTTTTAATGTTTGAGCTTCTTGTACACCCTTTGGATTTATAAACCTGTATATTATTTGTATCATTCAAAGGTTCTTATGATGCTCTTTATTTGTCTGATGTTTTATGTTAGGGTTGACTATGTCGACTGTTTGGGAAGATCAAGAAGGTGCATGTTGAAAGATCTTGCAGAATTAAAAAGGATGGATGAGAAAGTTAAAATTATAAAGATAAGGTAATACAGTATGTTATCACTTTCTTTTTCTTTGACATTAACTTTCTTGTTGATTTCACTGATTTGTGACCCAAAACTGACATTTAGAGTTTTCATACCATAATTTTTATTATGTTTTGTACATCTTCACAAAGTTTTGCAAGTTTTAAGTAAACATTACAAGTCTTTTGTGGACAAAAAAAATCACAATATTTAATGTTGAATTATTAACACAAAAGTTTTCCTGCAACTGATGTGAGACTAATAGGCCTATAATTGCTCATACAACTTCCATTACTTTACTCGAAGATAGGAGTGACATTAGTTCCTTTACAATCTGTTGAAACTTGTCTCTACTATTCAAGGACTTACAAAAAATTGTGGCAAATAGCTCAAATGCTCAATCCTTGACCTCTTTTAAAACCCTTTGAGAAATATCATCTGACCCAGGAGCCTTATCATTTTTTAAGATTCCCAGCTTTATTTTAACAGACTCAGGATTTCTGCATTTGTCTTGTTCAATTTTGTTTTCATCTATTGATTGCTCAAGATGAGGAACACTGCTCAAGTCTTCATTAGTCAAAACTGAAGAAAAAGTAGAAGTTAATAACCTAACTATTCCATAATCATCAGATACAAGCCTTCTTTATCATCCCTCAAGGGACCTATCCCCATCCTAACATTTTGTTTACCCCTAATATACTTCAAAAATCCTTGCTATTTTATGATTTCAGCCAATTTTTTCCATATATCCATTTGGATGTCCTGATTTCCTGTTTCACCAATTTTCTTGATATTCCATAAAACCAGTCAATTTAAATTTCTTAAATTTGTGATGCTTTTCTTTACTTTTATCTTTTGTACACTTTGTTAGCCAACCTGGTTTTAACCTGCAGCTTCCCTTTTCTTTCACTAAGGAATATATTTGTTTTCAATATTGAATATGTTTCACATTTGTTCAGTATCTCCAAATAACTCAGATGTCCATATCACAAGAGTTAATTTTTGTTGCATCCCTTCAAAATTTCTTTTTTGAAATTTATAATCCAAATATCATTATTCCTAATTTATATGTGCAGCAAAACATCAAATTTAATACCTTCTGCCATTTTATTCATTTCTATATTGGAAGTCAACAATAAATCTAAAATAACATTATTTCTGTTATGTTCCTTAAATCCATCTTGAAACCTTTTTCCATCATGGTTTGACTCTAGCATTTTCTAAGCAATATGTCTGAAATTAAAATTGCCTGTAATTATGACTGAAATCTTAATCTCACTATAAAGTTTCTCACAAATTTCATCAGTTTCATCTGGTGGTCTGTAACAAATTCCTCTTAAAAGCTTTTTCCTTTGATATCCACTAACGTAAATCAAAATAAATGCAATCTTCTTGCTGTCCTCAATATTATCAACTTCAACTGGATCTAACTGACTCTTTACATGTAGGGCCACTCCTCACCTCTCTTTACTACACTGTCCATATTAAATAACCTATAACCACATATTTAAAGAAATTTCTGTCATCAAAATCATCTACATTTAACCATGGTTCAGTTATTCCCATTATATCAAAATCTTCTATTCCTACCAAGTGCCCTAATGTCATCTATTTTATTTCTTGTACATCTAGAGTTACAGTAGTACCAACTAATCCCATTCTAGAAACTGTTTCTATACTGATTTCCTGTGCTAAACTTTTCTCAACATGTTAGTTTTGTTTCATTTAGTTTATCTTTGCCCATAACCACTAATTTAGTCCTAGTTTAAAACTTCCCTTACAGCTGAGCTAATAGCCCTTGCAAACATACAAGTCCCTTTCCTACTTAAGTGTAAACCATCCATTCTAAAAAGTTCCCTCCTTTTACTGAACTAATCCCACAACTGCTCACCCTTACTATTAATTTCCGTCTAACGTTTATACCTAGTGATCTACATAAAATTGCATCTCCACAATTAATTCATGGCAGTATCCATGACATAATTACTTTACAGCCTTTATCTTTAAATACTTTTATCAACCTCTTGTATTTATTAATTATCCCCTCTGACTTACCCTTCCCTAGATTGTTAGTCTCTATGTGCACAAAAAAGACTGTATCACCACTAGTTCCCTTCACTTTATCTCTTGTATTTATTAATTATCCTCTCTGCTTTACCCTTCCCTATATCGTTAGTCTCTATGTGCACAAAAAAACTGCATCATTGCTAGTCCCCTTCATTATATCTCTTGCTCTGTCAGTTATGCCTTCCACCTGTACTTCAAGTTAGCATAATCTTTTTTCTCCCTATTTACCCTCCAGAGTATTCTATCCACAAGAAATTCCAAGTAATCACCTATAACTATAACTTCTTTAATTTCATAATTCATATCCTCTCCTATTCCTTTAGCTTTCCCTTCCTCCAATAATTACTTGTCTGCACAAACCAAGGGCTGAAATCTGTTGTTCAGCAGAATAGGATCTTAAAAATTAAGTTTACCACTTTAAACGCTATTACTACCTTTTCTAACTTCCTGAATGTCATTGTTAATCTTAACTGACACTTCTCTTGCATGTAAAACCTTAAGCTTCTCTTGAAGTCCTGCTGTCATTTCCCACAGTTTATAATTTTTTTTATCTATTTCCTCAACTTTAGTTAGGGTAGTCTCCAACTTTTCCTCCAAGCTTTAGATATAAATTGAACATTCTCACTACTAGATTCTTTAAAAGTGCATAGTGGTCCAGAGTTCCTAAATAAAACCCATTCATTGCACCTATCACACCTAACTGACTGGAAACTTAACCCCTGAAATAGTCTTAACCATTGTATTATTTGTATAATTATAATCAAGTTTCAATGCTATGATTAAATACCACTAGATTATTCAAAACAAATCAAGTGTATGTAGAGAAAAGTGTTATACAATTAGTTACCACAATTGTATACAAAGTTTTAAACAATTGTCTCCATATCATAGAAGTCCACACACATAGTTTCAGTTACTTTGAAACACCCTTTTGACAAGACCAATTGTTTTCCTCTATTTGTTATTACTGTACAAGCTGTGAAACTCACTTTAGAAACTGCCACTATACATCGTTTATGGCTAAATTCGCAATCATATGGTCTTCATTTTTTTCACTTACACTAACATTACCCTCAAGTCGTCACTTAAGAATGTATTAAGTAAAGAAATAAAAATTAAAGAAATTTTACTTAAAATTTCTAATTATTTTTAGTTATGACTAAGGTAATTTAACAACTTGGCACTACTTTATGCAGATGTACACCTTGCTGCAAATAAAGGCTTGTTTAGAGCATAAGTGTCATAGTAGACATAATAAATGGGTGGTGGTTGGGAGCTATACTAGTTTGTTTAGATAACTGGATAGGACACTTCATACTAGTATAATTTGTCTCTGAGCCTTCAGTTGTCTTTCTACCATGTTGGGGACTGGAATTCAAACTTCAAGAAATAGGTTTTTTAACTTACTTACACCCAAATGGCTTTATCTTATTTACTTATTCTTATTTCAGTTAGTTTTTCTTCTTTACTTTGGAGAGAAGTCACCTTCCCACAACAGTCTGCAGGTAGTAAAGGGTGATATAGATGTGGGACATTGTGGGCTTGAGCACCCATGTCTCCCTCTCCTAATTTCTATTTCTATATCTACTCTTTTAGTTATTATGTGAGACTGGTGAATGGAAATTAAGACTAAGAACTGGTGTATCCCCACTGCAATGTGGGTCCTACTTCAGCAGTCACCTCCAAAACCTAGGATACATTTTACAATTCCACACTATTATAGTTTGTACCCTGGGGTCTTTTCAATTAGTGCAGTGTTTTTTTTTAATTAATTTATTTTTTGGCTTGTGTTTTAAGTTATAACAAACTAATATATATATAGGCCTGACTAAGGCTTGGAACTTTTTACAAACTACACAACATTATGATGTAACAATACCCACTTAAAGCAACTAGAAAAATTCAGAAGATTCAGGTGACAGGAAGTTAACTGTTGAATTGTACAGAAATCATTCATAAACAGTTACATAAGCAAACTTGTAATAGCCATCACTTCTATAAGTAACTTTAATGCTTATACAATAAAAATTAAATAATTCTTTCATTTTAAACTTAAAATGAGCATTTGTGTATATTTGATAATAAGCCCATCATCAAGAAAAATATTTTTTCACTATGTACAAAGACTGTTTTCAGTTCATGTACAAAATCTACTTCTACAGTCTGTACCAACATTTGCAGTCCCATCGATAGCTTCAGTGTGGAACCAGTAGTTCTGAAGAAACAATTCCCAGTTCATGACACTTGCACTGTCAAATTTAACACTTGATATGTACGAAAGAATTTGATGGTCTGTCTGGGTGATGAACTTCTTCCTGTGGAGGTAGTTCTGGAGCTTTTTGGTGATAAATCTTTTGACCAAAAACTCTCACTCAATCAAAATACTAGTTCTTGCTACTCAACAGCTTTTTACTTGTGTACATTACTGGAAACAGACTATCTTTGTGTTCTTGTAGGAGTACTGCTGTGGATCCAGTATTTGAAGTATCAGTCTTAAAGATAAATGGTTTATTGCAGTCTGGCATTTTAAGGATTAATGAAGTTTCCAGCATGTTCTTTATGTCCTGGAATGCCATTTGCTTTGGTTTTCCCCACTTGACATTGTTAGGTGGTCCATTCTTGGTGAGGTTAGTCATTGATGCAGCAACTTCAGCATAGTTTGGAATGAACTTCCTGTAATATCCCACTAACTCTAGTAAAGATCTGACTTGCTGTTTGGTCATTGGAGCTGGTGCATCTTGTGTGTGGTTTAGCTTTTCTTTTTCCATTGTCATCTGTTGATTGCCCACTTTGTGTTCAACGAAGTCCACCACAGAGTAGCAGATGTGGCATTTAGATAGTCTGATGGTCAGGCCTGATGCCATCACTTGCCTGAACAATTCTCTAAGTTTATTCATATGGTCTTATCATCTGGCTGAGTGGGTCAGAATGTTGTCCACATAATGCTAGATGTTGGTGATTTTTTGCATTATCTTCTTCATCGTGCAGTTGGAAGTTGCTGCTGAGTTGATTAACCCAAATGGCATTCTCTTAAACTGCTAACATACATTTAGTGCCACAAAAGCTGTCTTCTCTTTAGATTCCATCTCCATTGGGATCTTCCAATAACCTTCATTAAGGTCGATTTTTGAAAAGAAATTTACTCCACTAAGTTTTGCCAAAATAGCCTCTGGTTTTGCCCATAGGTTCAGATTTAAACTTCATTACAAGAGTCAGCTCATGGAACTCTAAGCAGAAGCAGTTTGAGCCACCTCTCTTCTCAATGATTGCTATTGGTGAATAGTTGGATGAATTTGAAGAATTGATGGTTCTAGCTTTTAATTGCTTCAACTTTCTCCTTTATTGGGTCTGTTGTTGCAAAAGGCATCTGGTATGGCTTCACCTTTACTTAATCCCTGCTTGTGGCTTCAATCCTCTGTTGCACAAGGTCAGTCTTGCTTGGACTACCTGTAAGGACATGTACTGGTACAGTAGTTCTTGTAGCCTTTCTTCTGCTTGCCAGTCAGTTTTAGACTTATGTTGATGACCTTGTACATATTGCTTCTACCCAGTAGTTTTAGGTCTAGTAGGTTTTTATCTTTCAGTTCTGCATTTATGACAGCCACACCTGCAACATTCATCTGTGCCTCAGTAGCTGAGCTGGATATGTATTCTTCCATCTTGAAGTGCATTGGATCCCTGTGTCATTAAGACGTTTTGAAATGCCTACTCTGAAAGACACTTCCAAGATGGCTTCTGTTACTGTCTCTATCTGTATCTTCAGCAGTGCTATGATTTTTAGATAACCTGTTGCATAGTCAACTACTGTCAATAGCCACCATTTGCCATTGACAAACCCACGTGCTAGTGGTCCACAACTACTCTGTTGGACGGCATTTCTTTGTGAATTATCTTGCTCAGTGGCACCTTGGCTTGCATTCCTTCTGGGTACTGTCCTTTGGCAGATGTCACTGATGACCCCTGAACAGTGAAAGTTGCTGGTGATTCTGTAGTATATTTAAGCAATATGGCTATATATTAGAGGGTTGTTAGTATAAACTAACAACCCTCTAATATATAGCCATATTGCTTAAAAACAAAAGTATAACCTATTATTGTTGTTAGTCTATGTACTGAAAGTATAGAATGAATTGTATAAATAAGAAAACTGGAAAAATATTTGTTAACCCCCAACCCCCAGAAAATGAGAAACATAATTATTATTCATTCAGTGTGTGTATGTGAATATTTTATTCAGTTCACAACTTCACCTGTGTGAACGTAACTCAGTCGTTGAGGTTGTATGTACACACACACTTGCACTTAACAATGAAACACACACAAAGTACATACAAATTAATACTGAATAGTCTTTGACAGATACTTGGTAAACAGAATAACTTAACCAAAAAATGTAAAATTATGAAAGTGAATTATATGAAAGACTACATGAGTAATTGTTACACATATTTTACCAAAATGAATGTTGTAGGACAGGATTTTCAACCTTGCAGTACATAAACCTGAGTCAGGCACAAACCATTTCTTGGCTGTTTTGTGTGATAGAATAGCTGGTATGTAGTGTTTTTGGTGCTAAAAGGCTTGGAATTAAAAATATCATTCATTAATGCTTTTTAAACTGAAATTAGAAATTGTTGTATTTTATTCTCATAGCATATGCTACTGTAATAGTTACCTGTATTGTGTACATCTTTATGATAACAGATACTTTGTCTCCAGTGTGATCAGTTAATATCTGTTAATAGTTTGTTTTTGGATATTACTGTAAAATCAACTCTGGATGACAAAATTAATTGCTTCAATTTAAAATGTGTGAAGTTTATTATTCATTCCAAAAATTTGAAACTTAGTCTTATTAGTGGTAGTTAAACATATAAATATTTGACATTAAGTATTATTGCAACAGCCTATTGTGTTACAAACAAAAATGCCTCATCATATTGCTGCTTTTGGTTATTTTATAATCCAGTAAATGAGTTTCTGAATTATTTTTGATAGTGTCAAAAATGATAATGGGCAACCAGAACTTTTGTCTGATGACATGAAGAAAGAAATTATTCGACAGAAGTGGGAAGATCAAGAGAAAGAAGCTCTTTCACAACCAGTTGGACCAACACATTATGAAAATGTGCGGTATGATGGTTAGTATATTTTTAAGGTTTTTCAGCATAGGTAATTTAATTTTTTTCTGTTTATTTGTTCAGTTTTTGTTTGCTCATGGAATAGACACAACATTTGTAAACTTTCAGTATAGTTGTATCCCTAATAATTGTAACTTCTACAAAAATTAAAACCACAAATGCAAATTTATCAAAGTAATCCTTACTTTGGCCTATGGATAAGAGTGTAAGGCTGCCAAAGTGAATATTAAATTTTATAAATGTGTGATTGTGGTTTTAATTCTAATTTCATTACTTTTTGTAGCAGGATTTCTACTTGATTTTAAAATTCATAATTTGTTAATACTTTTGTTTGTTTAATTTTCACTGTATACCTGTGAAAAGTATGTACTTTACACTCAAAAACTGTTTCATGTCTATTCATCAATATGTAGCACCATCTGTTGGGTTGAAAAGACATTTAAGTAGGAGCATGATATGTTTACCATTTATATTATACCTGTATGTACATAAATGTTTATCAGAATATCAAAAGCAGATACCCACAGACAAGTTATGTAAGCTGAAGAAATCTTGTAGTGATAGTTTGAGCCATGTAGGTGCATGTGATTAGATAAGTAGGTAGGTAGTAGATGAAAACGTTGCTGTTTTAAAAATATTTGAATTATTACACCAGAAATGTTAGTGATGTTTGTAACATACAATTAGTATGTATGTGCATAATAACCAATACTTTGAAAGGTCAGTTTTTTACTAAGGAATTCAATAGAATGGTTTTCAATGAATGAATTATTTGAAATCATACTGTTATGTACTGTTGTACTTTAGATAAGTAAACACTGAAATAACTTGCACATATGTTATGTCAGTAGACATATGAAGAAACTACCCAATTCTTAAGAACTTTTTCACTTCTCTCACATTTTAATAAAACGTTGTCATTTTGTGGTTTGCAGAAGTACGAGACCATGGAGTTGGTTATTTTTCTTTTTCTGTGGACGAAGGAGAACGTCAAAAACAAATGGAAACATTGAATAGCTTGAGGGAACAGGTAACTGTATGCTAATCATAAGTAGTTTTAAGCTGGTAACAGTATACATCTATTTATACTTAAATTTTATTCTTTTATTGTCATTTTGACTGACCTTTGAACCGTGTTGAACTACTCCCCCACCATTATAAGTTGTTAATTACTCAGGGGCATGTGCAGCTTATGTTAAACTATCAAATTACATTACCCATAAGCTACAAAGAGCTGCTTGCATGCGTGCCTCATGAAACGCTTTTATTATATGATTATTGTTATGTATTTTATTTTATTTTATTTAATCTTAACTAACCTGAAAAGATCCATATTTTTACATTTTGTTATATTTATAATGATAAATAAAGACTAAAAATGAAAAATAAAGTACTTACCCAAACATCTTTTTTTCTTACTGTCGGTTGTTGGTGAAACTTGAGCCGATTTTCTTGTACTAATGATAATAATGCATTAAATAATTCACCAAAGGACATAGAGACTAAGAACTTGCAGAAGACAGACAATTTCCTCTTAACGGTCACAGTTTTCCTGGCTTTCTAATTATGAGACAAGAGCCATTACAAATTCACACAAGCTAATCATTTTGGTTCTCATGGAAACCAAAGAGGTATTATAAGTGAAAATTACTCTTATATGTTCAGAACACAATGTAATACAATACATCATTTGATTGTTAAAAATTTTTTCTATTGATTGTATGAAATATGTAATTTAATATAAGCAAGAACTATTAACTAATTTTATAGTGAGTATGTTGCATTAGCTTTTTTACTTTTTGGAGAGTGGTGGATAAAATACAGAAAATGTGTTGTGTGTCACGCTAAGGGAAATATAGGATTACTTTAAATATTGGGTTATAAAAGTAACATCTTAAAACTAATATATTATTAAAATATGGATTGTTAGCTAAGATTGTATACTATACTAATTGGTATAACATAAACAAAAAGTAGTTTAATAAACTTTTGAATGTAAGACACTAAAGCTTTATGTCACGAGTAGTGAAGGAAACCTGGGGCGAGAGGCTTAATGAATCTTTGAGTCAATGTGGCAAATTGTTCAAGTTTTTCTTACAAAACTTTGGTTCAGAGAAGATCCTGAGATATGGAAAAGTTAGAACAGGATACAAGTATCTGTAGGGTCATCTCAGGTCTATTCCATGGATATAGTGGCTTTCTATTTCTCAACTATTACAGCTCTAGCCATTGCTGTCTGTGTCTTACAATGATCCTGTGAAGGTACTGATACTGTTGGTTGACATGTTTCTCTTTGAACATTTTAAAGTTTCTCTGCAACTGGTATCCTGTTATGACTACATCTGTGTCTGTTGCACTGATAGCACATCATGTATTTTGCTGCTTAAAATTCTAGTAAACTTTGAATCTGATACATCTAACCTTCAAGTCATGTGCAATATTGATAAAAAAAGTTGCTAGTGGCCTTTACAGCTCTCAGTGGTTATTTGAATCCATATATATATTGTATTTAATAGCATTATGATCTTGTAAAAGTACTTTCTTCATATACCAAGAAACAAAATTATTGTATCTCTCTAAATTTCCTCAAACAACAATGCATGTTCTATAAAGTTTGCAAGAGAGTGGAAAATGTACAGGATGTGTGTCTTCTATAGATTCATTCATAATACTGTAAAATGTTTGTTTTATTTTATAGCAAGCTAGAACATTATTTTTTTTTATAATTTACTACTTCTCATTCAAAATGCTTACACCTGATCATTGATTTATTCACATGTTTCTTAACATAATTTTAACATGTATTCTGAAGATTTATTCATAAAAAGTGACTGTGTCCAACTTTTATTCACTGTATTACTTCTTTATCTTTGAGATAAAAATTTGATAAGCTAGAATATTTAAGATGATGAAATTCATAGTTGAGGATTCCAAATAACTAATGAAGCAATTAGATGAGAAGTAACCTTGCCATGTAAACATTTACCTTTGTAAACAGACAGTAAAACAAAGGGCAGTGCGGGACAAGATGAAACAGAAGCGACAGAGTTTGCTAGAAGCAAGATTGGCTAAAGTCCGGCAGAGAAAGAACTTGAAGATGGATAATGTTTATGTTAATGAGGATTACAAAGGTAAATTCTTAATACTGTTTAAGTACTTAACTTTCTTGTCTAAAATTGTATATTATAGAGACACTAACATTTTTAATTACAAAAAGTTTCACTGTAAGGTTTGTAACATTTGGCATGTGTACAGTAAATAGGTTTAACTATTTTAAAATCTTTTGTTTCTATCAGAAATGCTTAATGTAACATTTTTACTTTAGTTTAGTAATTACAGATAAAGTATTACATAGTAATCAGCCAAAGGCTTATGCGGGTCCTCGGGGTTTTTCAAAGTAGTCCCTGTTTTTTATGTGCTCAGGGCAAGATGTTGCTGTGATCATCTGATTGCAAATGATATAGGAATAGTTGGACATGATAAGATCAGGAAGTTACATGTTTGTAGTGATTCATTCTAGTGGCACTTTAGTTGTGTGTTCAAATAGAAAGTTTGTGGTAAACATAAAATAATGCTTGTGGATTTCTTGTTTTCTATACTTAATTTTAAAACTATATTTATCTATGAAGAAAGGTAAAATAAAACCTTGTTTAAAGTAAGAGAAGCAGTAATATCTATATATTTTGAAGCACTGTGCTGTTCTCAAAACTTGAATTACAACATACTTGAAAGGTCACAGTAGACCATGATGAGTCCTAGCAACTACTTTACAAAAGCCCTTGGGTTATATTGGTTTCTGTTGTTATTATAATAAAATACAGTAAATAAGTAAGAGAGAGGTATGAAAGAATAATTGAAGTGACAATAACTTGTAAAAGAAGTTTTAAGAAACCACTGTAACTTCAATTTAAAAATAGCTTTATTGATTTTGGCCAATCATCGTTGCTCAGCCTTGTTTACTATGGCATAATGTAATTACCTGTCAGCTGTGACAAGTCACATGATAGTGATCTGCACATCTAATGGAAGCTTTATTTTTTTTATATTTTCAACTGTATGTAAGCTAATGTCAGAATAAAATGATAAAAGCTTAGTTTGATGGTATGTTACTGGAAGAAAAGATTAATTAGGTCTAGAGGTCTAAGTAAATATTTGAATGGACAAAGAAAAAAACACTGAAAAAATTGAAATAGTACATCAGTACATAAAATGGGCTGAAAAGTTATTTGCTTATAATTTTGGTAAAATAGCTATTTTTGTATACTAGTGGAACAACTTTTTTAAAAATCAAAACAAAGGTATAACTTGTAGTTTTATAAAATAAAAACTTTAATGAAAGTTTAGGAAGGTATAAGATTGTATACTTGTACAATGAAGGTAAGCATTTTCAATAACTTATTTGAAAAAACTAAAAAAGGGGGTCACAATGAACCTTTTTTAATTACCCTTGACCCTAAGGTTCATGCAAGACAGGAAGTCAGTATGGAATAGTCCTTCTCAGATTCAGTCCAGATCCAGATACTGGATAACTATTTTTTTTATAATGGGGAGATAAGGGTTTATTAGGGTCTTAGGTTAATAAAGTAAAGTGTGATCTCAGGCATGCTAATGACATTTATGAAAAAAAGAAGAAAAGGTATATAGCCTGGTGCCAGAGGTGCCACAGCGTGGCGCAGCTGCCCCTGACTAGGGGGGTCCGGGGGTATGCCCCCCGTGAAATTTAAAAAAAAATGGATGCTATTTGGTGCAATCTGGGACATAATTTCTTTATGTTTTTTGACATTGCAATGTTGGAAAAGTACACAATATATATCATATAAAATAACAAAAGGAAATTAAAAGACTAAATCAAACTAATAAAAACTATAACTTTCATTTACAGTTTTTAGCAGATTGATTTATTCTTTTAATTTGCATTCATTTTTTAGAAAATATATCAAAATATCTAAAATTAACAAATAAAATAAAAAGTAAATAAATGAAATTTAAGATTGTTTATTTGCTATTTATTCAGTTTAATTTTTTTCTAAATCAAAATATATTAGTAATATGAGTTAATAAAGCCAAAATAACTCAGTAAATATTTCAAATACAAATCATTTCATTATTATCCTTTTTGTCATCAATAACATCATCATCATCAACTACTGGTATGCTGCCAAGTAAATGTTTTACAGTCATTGCCAATAACTACTTCTCTGCTGCATATATTCCATACAATTTTCAAATCACATAAAATTACTCTTTTGACTAATCATGACTACCAACAGTTCAAATTGTTCATCTATCCAATCTTGTCATTATACTACTGGTACCTTAATGTCAGTGAATTTTCCATTCTTTCACAAATTGACAATACAAACTAAAACAGCATATAAAGGAAAGCTATGACATTGCTTAAAAATTTAACTACTGATATGGTTCAATATTAAACTACTGATATCAGTGATATGCTTCAGAAATTAAATTTTGTACAGTCACTGACATCAACAACTACTGCTCTGCTGCATGTATTCCATTAAAATTTCAAATTACTTAAAATTACTCTACATGACTACCTACAGTAAAACTTGTTCATCTATACAATCTTGTCAGTAAATTACTGGTACCTCAATATCAGTATATTTTTCATTCTTTCCCAATACAAACTGAAACAGCAAATCAAGGAAAGCTTTGACATTGCTTCAAAATAAAATTAATGATACGCTTTAAAATAAACCACTGGCACTGTATGCTGCAGATAATAATAAAATGTTTTTCAGTCACTGATATCATCGTCTGTTCTGCTGCATAAATTACAGTCAAATTTCAAATCACTTAATTTCCTTTAATCAATCTTGGCTACTTTCCTCTTTTTTGAGACAAGGGTTTCCAGTGCTCTCTTCCGAGCTTTTTTTCTCTCCTTCTCTGAATGGGCAGCTCTCTGCGGCTTTCTGGACTTTTTCTTTAGCCAAGGTGGCTGGGCCAGATTTCACAGAACCATAGGCCTCAAGCCTTTCTGCCCTTTTCTTCTGGTTCTCCCTCAGCTTTGAGGTATACTTTGAAGCTGCTGATCTAATGTCCTTACACATTATCTTGTCTACAGGATCAAAATGAACATCTTTCCTTTTAAACATTTCAATCGCTGTTGTTTCTTTGGAGCGTAGAGAATATTTTATCGTCTGGTATGCACACGATACCAGACCACGAGACCTGCAACGAGACTGCCTCCAAGATGGCAGTCAGATTTTTTTTTTTTCTGCAATAAACATTGAAAAAATACGATTTCTCCTCAAAAACCACCTACCCGGCCCCCAAATCGCTCATATTTTCTCTTCGAATTTACACGAATCTCGTGGGTGATCGTTGGCCGTGTGAAAACTGCGGAAATCTGCGTTTCAATTGTACCAAATTTAAAGGGCACATTAAGGTTGAGCCTCATCACACTATGTGAAATGATTTGGATCATTGATCATTATGGATCAGAGAAGAATTTTCTGAGTTTTCCAGCAGGAAATGTAACATCATAAATTCGTGCAATCTCAAAAATGAGTGGTGGTATATATATGTGCAACCTCTCTAATTGTTTGTGTTTTCAAATCTGTGAATTTCCAAAAATATAATGTATTAAAATCAAAAACATTTTCAGAAGCTAAATAATCTGTAGAAAACTTCTCAAGTATCAAACTGTTTCATCAAATCTGTGCAACTTGGATTGGAAAAAATACAAAAACACTGTTTTGATATATGATAAAAGTGATTCGCAGTACACGATTTTCTGATAAGATAATCTAGTAAAAGGCAAACGTTTATGTAGCAGTTTCATTATATGAAAATCATTTCTATAATTGATACATGAGGAGTATATGGTGGTGTATTGTAAGACTACATCTGCCAGGCATCAGTAAAATATGTTGTTTTTCCTGAAATAAAGGTGAAATAGCCAGAATAAAAAATGCATATCATGATCCAGCATGAAATTTATTTCATTTAAATGTCAAAATTGAAAGAGTGGAGTGACTACTTATGATTTAAGTCACAAATCTCCCATTTAACATTTAATTGAAATCCATCAAAATATTTTCTTTCTGGAAGAACCTTACAACTTGCTGTTTTTAAAATTCAGATTGTTATGATGGTAATGTATCATTGTCATTATAAACAACAGAGTCAGAACATATGGCAACAGAAGAGTAATGAACCACTCAAAATGAACATTCTTCAAACAACACGTAAATTTAACAAGGTGTGACATATTTTAAGAGTAGATAGAGTTTTGCGGAATTTATGCTTGTCAGTCTGATATCCATGCTAACAGAAAAATAATTAAAATACAAAACATGAAAAAATAGTCTGCAGTTAACCTGGGGTAAAGTGTGTAAAGTTAAGTTTTTGTTAAAAATAAATATGAAATGTTATACTCCATGTGCTTCTCTCTCTCTCTTTACATTTACAATAAATAGTCTTTTATTTATCTACCTAGTCTAATTATACGTATTTGAGTTTTCTTTTACATCATTTTCACTATGGTTATCTTGAACCATGTGTTTATTTTGTGAATATTCATCAATGTTATACAGGCTTATAAGTTCCATGCATTTTCTTTAAGGAGAACTTCACATGGATAGTAATGTCTCTTTAGAACCACAAGAGTTAGTTGCTTCTAAGTCAGAAATAAAAGAAATTCCAGTGACTCCAGAAAAGCCCATTGAAGTCAGACCATGGGATATTGGAAAGGATTGCCTGAATGGGAAAATCTTTAAGGAAGAAGACTTGCACAGAAAAAGTAAGTGATTGTTAAAATTTGTCACACAGCATGAAAAAAAAAGTTTTTGTCTAAATTTTTAGCTTTCATATTTGTCACCAGATGGAGTTTGTATCACTGGTAACTGAAGATTAGTGTACCTTTTTGAGTAAATTTATTTGCATGTTGCTTTAATCCATATATAGGACTGGTTGCAATTCAGAAAAAAAAAAAAAACAACAGTCTTTTATGTACAGATTTTCAGGCAGTGTTTGAAAAAAAGACTAATTTTTTGTGTGGTTCTGACTTGTGCTGTGAAATATTTTTAATAAATTTTCAGCTCTTTACACAAAAACATTTGGAAAAAACATTCTTTTAAGTGATGAACTTGTCTTTTATTACCTGTCAAACACACTTATTTGTTTCTTTACTTGCCAAAAAATTAACTGAAAATATGGCTATATTAATACCACACTATCACTCAACTAGCTTCACTCCTAAAATAAACTTACTGGTTTTTCTGCTTAGCCATTGAGGAAATTACTGTTAATAGGAATAAAGTTTAAACATACTGCAATCATTGGATCTAAAATAATGGATCTTATATATTTAAGTTGTGGGGAAATTTATGGTCTTAGAACTGTTGAGACTTCTCTTTTTCCTCTTATGTCATATTAATCAAAATCGCTATCTATGAAAGAAACACATTTACTGGAAGATAGGCCTATTTTGATAAGGGAATGGCTTGTCTCTGTACTTGAGTTTTATGTAGTATATTATAATGCTTTTGTTATCCATGTAATTGTTAATTCATCATAATCTACAGATACTACAAGTCTCCATCCCATTTGTTTTATGTCTTTTTTTCTCAGTGAGTCAAATGGACTGGATAGAAATCAAAAGAGCAGAGCGGCCCATGGAGTTTGCACCACCCCAGTTTTTGTATGTACAGTCCTCATCTGGAAATAATGCTAAGAGAAAATCAAGTAGAGAGCCTGAAAATATGGATGCATGTCTTTCTCAAGACAGTAGCAAAAACAAGAAAATTCCCTGTGTTTCATCACAAACTCGACCAAACCCTCATAGTTGGCTTTCTAGTAAACCTGCAGTTGTTGAAGAATGTATAAAAAATCAATGTTCTGATGAGAGTATCGAATTGGATAAAATTCCTCTTCCTCCTTGTGAAGTAACTTCAGAATTTGACCATTCTTCCATTTCAATTAGTGAAAAAAATATGAGCATTGAACAAAATAGTAACTTGTCAAGCGAGTGTTGTAAAGGTTCAGATTCATACATTTCTGAAGCTATATCATTTTTCAGACACCAGAGCAACTGAAACGTAAAGATGTTACTTATAAATAATACTATGTAAGTAAATTTCTTGACATGCAAAACAAGTATTAATGTATGCAGGTAAGAGAGCAATAAAAAGTCACATTCATGGCTTTATTTTCCAGGTTAAATGTTTTTAAAAATACACAATAATTGTTAATTAAATGAAAGGATGCATATGATCATAATGATGTCAAAAGTTGAGTGAAGAGAATTTCTTTAATATGTAACATTCTGTGCTGTAAGGAAAAAAACTTTAAAGTTCATACTAGTAGGTATACCTATGTAGTAAGATGAGCGAAGGCATTCCTTTAACATGGTAAAATGTAAGTGACTTTCAAGTAGCCTCTATAATGTAGACAAAATAATAATTAAGCACTAATTTATACAGACTGTTTACAACCCTACAAACACCATATTAATGAACCAAAAGTTTATAAACAAATATAAAAGACTTGTGAAAAGAGAGGTAACACTGTGTTCTTTGCTCCTAAAAATTACAAATATCAATCAGTGTGAGAAATGGGCAATGTGTCTGATACTGCTGATTAGTGAATTCTAAAAGTTCAATTCATTGGAAAATGCTTTAAAAAGAAGGGAAGTTTACTTACAAATATATAATGGCAACATATATATATATTCCAGTACTTTATCCCTTTCAGATAATAGTTTGTGATTTTGTGCTGCTGACTGTACATGTAGTTTAAATTTAAAACTGTCAAAGATCAAACAAATTTACAAAACTTCAGCCCTAGAAATGGTGGCTACATGCCTCTGTCAATCAAAATCAGATGATATGGAACTAAGATCTTTACCCTCACAAGGCAACTTGTAGTCTTAGACTAGGAAAATGCCATGCAGCCAACAACATGCATTAGTCTCGCATGATGGTTCAACAGTACCTTGATTGACATCCATTACAGAAACAACTCTCAAGTTCTTGCAGGTTTTAATGTAATATGAAGGTAAATTAAACTTAAGTTTTCTTTGTTATCAAAGTACTTAAAATAAAATATACAAAGTTTACAATATAAACATACCAGAAAGTTAGCAAGTTACTTTAAGAATAAAAGCACTTCAGGTTCATATTTTAACTCAGATTGATGTGGCACTCCATAACAGCTTTATTTATTAACTAAAATGAATTGTATCTGTCACAGCTTGGGTTGCAGCAGAGTTTTTTTATTGTGTGATGATGAGAAACTCAAAGTAAAAACATATGTCAGGACAGCTGGTATAGAGATTATCGTTTTTACCAAAATAAAGCAGAGAACAACATTTCAGCCTTCTTAGGTTATCAAAGAGGGTTTGCAACTTTTGGTAAGTGTTAATACCCATACCAGCCATCCTGAGATAGTTTTGTATCAATATTCATATTTAACAAATGTTAGAGAAAGATCTCACTATTTATTGGTTTCGGTGTTAAAAACACATCACAAGTCCTGAAACAAAAGATTCCTTATGGGTCCAGGTTTGAAAAGTATTCAAATTTAAATTAGTACAAAAGAAATGACTTCAGTATTACTCTACAATTGTCTATTATTCTATATCTAATGCGTATAAATGATAGAAAGGGTAGGATGCTTCTAACAGTTTTCTTCAACAGTGAAGATACTCTTTAAAAATGTTTGTTACCACTGGTAAAATGTAGCAGTAAATTTACTCTTAAGCTAGGTTTGAACAGACCTGGTGTTTATGGAGAATTCTGCATTTGTAACTGGATTTTCTATACAAAATGCAAATTAACACATCATAAAACAGCTCTTGACACTGAACAAACCAAGATGAACAATGTTTCCCATGTTGTTTGCAACAGTTAATAGTTTGTTTAAGTGCTGATATGTGATTATCATTCATAAAAACAGATGTAAGCAACAGCATGTGTGCACAAAGAACTGCACAAGCAATTTCTATCACAAGCACAATTAAATGCATTTTCATTTCATACGGAGATTGGAATAAAAATGCAAGTTATTATCCTGATGCACTGGGCAAAACACAGGTTCAGAGAGGTTAGCACAAGGTCTGCAGAATTACTGAGAAAATCTGTAGATTTTAAAATTAACTAATATTTAAATTTTTTTTTTTTTTTAGTTCAATGCCAAGTTATTACAGCTTAAATTTTAGCCTTGAGGTTTAGAGTAAAGTTATTTAAGTATTGTAACACCATTTTGACATTTCAGTTATGAATATTTGGTTTATATTTAATTATGTGAACAGGCTTTCATTTACTTATTACAGTACTTCAATATGTTTTACTATTGTGTCATGTAAAATATCAGATATCTTATCTGAGTTCTAATAAGTCTAACAGTAATAATTTACAGTCAAATGAAATCATATTTAAGTATTAATGGCAGGGAGCCATGAGGAGATTCTATCTATCTAAGATTTAGCCAGAATCATGCACAGCATTTCATAAAACTGTATTTGAAAACATAAACTCAATATCTATTTTTTTTACATGCAAACAAGTTTAAACAAATACTGAGATACCTACTGCTGTTTTATTATTTTACATGTTAAGTTGTTCAGCTCAGACACCAGCTTTCTACCTGACATCAATAGGTATTCTTTGTGCTATCCTCTCACATTGTTCAGAGAACTTTAATTACATTATTTTGCTAATACATGCATAAATGTGTAATGAAAATGGTGCAGAATTACAGTAATTTCATAGTTTTGTTGAAATCAAGTTTACAGTAAATAAGAAAATAAATAAAAGTACGCACTAATGCCTAATAAGGAACACACTAATTTACATGGTGAAATATTAGGTTAAAATAGTTTTATATAACCCACAAGCTTTCTTGTCTTTTAAAGAGTTCTTCATCAGAAAGTGTTTTACCAATATAATTGATTCATAAACTGATACACTGCACAGTAGAAAGGTTAAAAAAGAATGTTATGCCCATCACAAAGCACACCCATTTCTTTATGGAAACTGTCAATAATGGCACTTTGCACAGAGTTAATACACACCATGTGCTTGCCAAAGATCTACATGGACTTTTCCTATGAAGTTTTTGAGATGATTCACCATCAGTACCACATTGTTTTTCTACACTGGAAATTTTATACTCAGTAACTAGTTCTTAGGAGTATCCATGTTTGTTTGCTTTTCTTAAAGCACTGGTCATTTCTCAAATTCATATCAACATAAAAACATTTAACTCTTATTATTACTGTACCTTGTAAAAGTAGAATTACCTTAGATTTACTTTTGGAAAGGTTGATATGGGGCATGACTTCTTCTCAGAACAACACAACCATGTATGTTACAGCATTCAGTAAACCCAGTAATATACAAGCTGAATTAGTACACAAATGCCCTTTGAATAGCAAACATTTGTGCCATGTGCACAAACTCATTGTGTGTTAAACCTATAGTACATGGAGGCCTTAGAAACACACTTAATTATGAAAATTTTCAAACAATTTATTAAAATACTTTGTTTGGTTTAAATGTATAGAATGACAATAAAAGTCTTTGAACTTGTGTCAAAAGTGATTAACAAATTTAAGTAATGAACCTAAACAACACGTCTCTCACAATGGTCACGTAACATTATATATCAATCATGTACCAGCCACATGGTCTGTCTCCATTTTTATTTCGTGTTCATTCTAATAAAAATGGGAGATGGTGTTTTTTTGTTTTCATGTAACATTTATTGACAACTACTTTAACTACTGATAATTTCAAATTTAATGAAGTTTTAAAGTTGGCTGATTGTGTGGCACAAAATTGGCAGTTAGTGATTTCCAATTGTGATGTGATCAGTAAAACATTAGAAGAACTATAAAATTAACAGATAGCATAAAAAATAAAATTCATGTGAGAAAACCACAAGATCATACACTAACAATAATGTATATATCTAGTTTTTGATTAAGTCTGTCTATTTGCAATGTGTAACTTCACATTAAATCCATTAAACATAAGGTAATTGGTAATGACAGAGAACTCTAAAAAGTTGGAAACTTTGTGGGTTAATAAAACCTTAAATATTTTAATATTATCAGCTGAACTTTCCTTTCAGCAAAATAAAAGTAATTGGAAACATTTTCTGAAACATAAATCAGTTTTAAATTTACTGTATTTTTTAAATAAAAATAACAAAACTGTTTATAAACTAAGGATCAATAAATATAAATTATGAAATAGTTGTTATAAAAAAAATGGACTACATAAGAGATCTAGTCTTTCAAAACTTTGGAAGTGAAAACGACTCACAATTTAATCATTTATTATACTCATGAATTGACTTTAAACAGTAATGAATTTTCTTATTTCACAACAGATATTTTGATAATGTCAGTATTATATGCCAGGCCACTATACAAAAACATTTATTCCTATTTTACTACATAAGCTGTAAAATATATAAATGTGTGCACTTATAAGATTTAATTATTAACTATCTAGAGTGACTAACACTTGTTTGTGCCATCTCATACATGTATCAATAAGGCATTGACTCAAAAACTGAACCAATTCATTTCGATAGCTGCTCGTGTACTGACTGACTACCAGCAAACCCTTTGACCTCTAAATTAATGGACAAAGTTTGAAACAGAAGAGTTAGTGATATTTAAATCTAGTTGAGCATTAAAGTACCGTATGTGAAAAATACTTTTTATAACTTATGAGTAAGGATATCGACACCAACCATATATTTTTTTTTTATTTTACTTGTACTAACCTTCTTATATTTGAGTAAATTAAAAATAATTTTACAAAAACATAACACTAAAATTTCATTAGTCTAATGTTTAAGGTGTATAAGTACTAAATTCTTTACAGTAAATTATTAAAATATATGTTTAGCTAAATTGTAGGAAATTCAGCTGTCACTCAAAGGTTAAAAATTTCTAAACTAAATAGTCTCAAAAATGATTATTGTACTAATACCCATCTTTAAAAATTACTGGCTGACAAAATGCTAATTTTTCTAATTTGTGTAGAATAATATTTCAAATGTGAAAATTGCATATTGAATATAGAAAGTATGACACTCTTCAACTTTACACACAGGTAATCCAACATGGGGATATGCTAATCGTATCAGAATCCAGTCCAAGCAAGAGCATACAGAAGTACAGGGTCCCCAACACCATTTACTGAAACAACCAGCATTCATTTTAATATTCAACTAATAATTCTTGTGTGCTTATTTTGTTTATCCCATATAATGTCACTTATAAATTATTATTACACACTGGAAGTTACAAAAGCTAAAGACACAGTTTAAATTTATACCAAACTCTGATGTTGAATGGTAATTAAAGGTAGTAAGTTAAATAATAAATACATACACTGTTTAGAGCAGTTATTGCAAAATTTAATAAACTGAAAATCGTATAAACTGTTGCTGTAAAAATTTAGCTCAACTCTTCAGTGGCCGAAACAATAAAGCATAATAGGAATTTTTAAAATGAACAATGTTACTGTTGGATATAAGATTCAGTCATTCATATACAATTAAATTAAAATGTAACAGCCCACCAATAACAGGCTGACAAGAAAATATATATTGGACAACGCTATTATTCTATATTTCTACAAATCCAAGTTACTAGTTCTCATAAAGACTTGTGGTCACATGTGGAAACAACAGAAAACTTGTCAGCTTTTGTTCTACACCAAAAACCCAGTGTGGCAAACTTACGGTTTATAGTATATTTCAAAAACATGTTGTCTAAAGCCAAATATTATTACACACATTTTACTAGGTAGTACTTGTACCTTCTACCAAAAGATGCTGTGAGATTAAAGTACATGAACTGTACACTAATTTCACTAGAACTATTATCAAAGTAAAATCCAAAATAATTTTTTTATAACAACAATTGAAATAGTTACCAATATTTTAACCTTTCTACAGAAAACTGCCAATACATTTATCTCAATCACAGTATATACCAGAAAGAAAACTATTCTGAAGTACAAATTTTACAAAAAAAAAATCAATCTGCAGTTAAAAACTGATATAACAGAAATAATATACAGTATTATAATCTGTTGCAATTCAGAGATCAGACGTCCCTCTCATGAAGCAAACAGTCACAATGTTGGTATATATAATATCAGCTTTCAAATAGCCAAACCAAAAACTGAAACAATACAGTACATGGTCTTGTTCTCCCATCTCACAGTGCAACTACCTGAAATAATACAGATAAATCATCAAGTCAATAATTACACTATCACAACTATTTTGTACTGTTAATGTATGCTAGATTTATTATTATAAAAACTGCTGTTTATGAATATTATTGTACACATTTGCCTATAATACACACAATAAAAAGGTCAATTAGTACATACGTAACTTACAAAAAATATGACAAAAAAAATACTACATAGAAATGTTGTACATAAAATATGCTGTACTGTAAATAACAATATATATGCGATTAAAATATCAATGTTATACTAATAATATCGTCTCTCAAACGTATTCCAACACAGAGTAGGATTACCATTAAAATTATCTTTAATTCTAACTATTCTTGTTCTTTTCACCATTTGTAAATATGTACAAAACACATTCCCAAAATTCAACTTTTGACCAATAGTGTCGTCCACAGCAGACGTTAATGGTACATCTATCAGAATGCTGACAGACTGTTTCAAGAATCCTCCTGTTTTGAAGCCAAGTTTCCCAGTTGAGATGCCATTCTTAATAGCACTATGTTGATGCAGAAATCAGTGTCCCAGTAAAATCTACAAATTCTTGAACAGAAGTGGGATTATTATTCCTTCACTTTCTAAGTCGAGGATGTGCTAGTGTAAGCAGCTCACTTTGTAAGTTTTGGCAATAAATCAGAACTATCCAATCATTTAATTAATAACCTACATCAATTTCCAACAGATGCAAACTGGATATCCAAACAAATATAAGCTAAATAAATTAAGAACCTAATTTCAAAGAATAAAATTATAGCAACAAAAGAAAAGTAACAGGAAGATAAGAAATTGTTTCATTTAAACTCTACCAAACCAAGGATCATTGATTAAAGGCAGCTGCTCTATGTTTTGTTTTCATTACACACACACACACACTCACATAAATACTTCATGAAATAACAGTTTGATATATTTAGCCTTTTTACACAGCAAGTAGATTCTGCAAATAAATACCTTATTTTTAAGTGATACTTGTATGCATTTGAAGCTTTGAGAATTAAAAATGAAATCATTTTGTTTTATGGAAACAATTAGAAATGGTTATATTTCTTATAGATTTTCACTGTTGGTTTTTATGGCATCTTAAATTATTGTAGAATTTCCTGTAAAGTTTGTACTTTATACAACTTTATTTTACCTTTCTTTTGTTTTATAAAACACTACACACAGTTTTTATTTTTTTCCACACTCAGGTTATAAGCAAAATGCCTTTGAAACTTTCTAATTCAGTTTCATTTCATACATGTAATTAGTTTTAAATCTATCATAAATATAAATGTATTTATATAGTTTGGCTGTATTTCTTTTCAGTAAAAGTCTTTCTACATTCAAGCAAGCACTTATGCCAGTAAGACCTGTATAGAAGACTTGTTGTCAAAATGAAACCTGATATGGTCAGATAAAAAAAACAAAAAAAACTAAGCCTATTTAATCTTGCCCAAACCAAAAACTTATTTTCCTATTATACTACAACTTTACAATATTTATAAAACAAATAAAAAAACAGAACTGCAATGGTGGTGGAAACTGTCCAAGGACATTCTTTCTTCTTACAGCATACCATCAATCTAAGCCTTTATTACATTGATCTGATCTCTTTTGAATTGGAAGCAATATTTGTTTTATAGCTGAAAATAACAGAGAAAAAGCTTTTGTAACATGTTAATACAAAAATCCCTAACATCTCAAGGCTGAGATATAAGAAATTACTTTAAATCATGACATCTGACACTGTTAAACAGATACTTGCTAAAAATTAATAATATAAAATTTGCACTCAAGTTATAAGATCAAGTTAACCAGTGCTATTTTGTTCAAAACTATTATGACTTTTCTGTCAGGGAGATACAACTGTCATATTATGTTTGGAAAAACTTCAAAGAAATTCCAAACGCTAATGATTTTGTTAAAAGCAACTGTAATCAAGCTTAAATGTAAATTTGTAATTTGTTACTTTTACATATAAAATTAAATAGATAAAAATTATCTATTGAAGGTTTATTTTATTTTCATTCATATTTCAATTCAATGATGTAATTTTGTCTTCACTGTGGGAAGCACATCCATCCAATAAAAAAAACCACACTGTAGATATCCCATTAACTGATTAATATTATTTATCTTTACATCAGGAACTTATAAAGAAGGAAGTGGATGCAATAAGAGAACACGAGCATAAAGCAAGACTAGATCCAACAACCTTTATGACCAAAAGCAAACATTTTACATAAAATAACAACATGGAATCAATATAAAGGTGGAAAAATCACAACAGAAACTAGCAAATGAGGATAAAGAGAACCACAAGAGTTACTGCAATGTTTCAAGAGCTGACAAAGTTTGTTTTATTTGATTTTGAAATTTGTGCAAAGCTACACGAGGGCTATCTGCAGAGTTGACAAAGTCCTAGAAGAACTGTTAATTCATGCTAAGAGTAGTTCATGGTTATCAGTTGGACTGAGAAACAATTGAAATAATTACACACACAACTGTACTTTTTCCAAATGGTATATTTATTAAAAGGGAGAAAACATGGGAAAAAAATTTTGGAAGTAACCTAAGTTCCTGAAATTTCCCATATATACAATGATGAAAACGTAAAAATTAACATTCGTGCAGTAACATGCTGCTTGACTTTAGTAACAGAACTGCAATAATTCTGCAAGGTCACACTATGGAATATGCAGGTAACATGAATGTACACCCTCCACCCATTTGTGTTAATAGTATTCAGTACTATACATCTGGGACTGATATAAACAATTTCAATTATAACTAAGATATAGCAGTTGATCAAATAACATTTCACATGAGTTAGTTACCTCATATCACAACTAGAATATTTCTTTCTTTAATAAACCATTATTAGAACATTGCTGACTTTTCTTCCTTTGCCATTAGATAAGTGATTGGAAAGACGGTGTAAGAAAGAATTTTAATTATCATTATAGCATGTGATAAGCATCGGTCACCTACGCCCAATAACTTTATCAATGTCATAAAATTTATAAGTTCATTCAGAAGATAATATAAAAAAACTATTTTAATTACCTCTCATATAAGTACTTTTATAAATTGTTCATTTATAACACCAAAGCCATTAAAACCTTGTAGTGAAGATATTGGCAGAAAATGAGAATAATGAATAAAATATATCTAAGTAATATTCGCTTTAGTCAAAGCAAGAAAATTCTGTTTCAAGCAAGAGCTCTTCAATTTTATATGTTGCTTAAAACACAGAAAAAAAATATTTATTTACTTATGAACTGAAGTACACTCAAATATTTAGTGATACAATCACTCCTTTAGATAATGTTTATATTATATTTACAATAATTATTTAACAGGTAACTGCTTCAAAAAACTAGTTATAGCATAACTGATTTATTTTATGTCCTCCTTCATGTGTTAAGTTGTCAACTTAATGTTTAGCACCAGTGATGTCAGATGTGCAATTTCGGTTTCAAGTTGTTTCTTTTTTAATTTTACAAGCTGACAAAATCTCGCTGGCGAGTCAAAGCGAAAAAACAACAAAAAACTCCTTCTCCTTATTTATCAAATACTGAAAATAAAAAAATAAAAAACGATGTCAAACTGAATAACACAGTGTTCAAATACCTTGGTTAATACAACTACTGCAGTCATAAAGGTAGTCATGTGTGAGTTGTAAATTTACCCAGGACAGTTGTCAACATTGAATAAAATATTCATTTGCCTAGGAAATTCCTACAGTTACATTATGTATAAAGAATTAAATGTTAATGCAACAGAGTGCTTAAGAGAATAAATGTGAATTGAGGAAGCAGGTACTTATGGAAAATATATACTTAATACAGAAAAATTATAATCTCAGTACATTACCTTTTCTCATATAAATAGCTGGAATCCCATGTTAAACAGGTGAAGGAACTTGTGCAAAAGAAAGAAAGAAGCATCCAAAGGACACTCTGAAAGAATATATACTTGGAACAGAGAATCATACATGGAAGACTGCACAACTTCTGTACCCCAAGTATACTTTTCACACAGTATCGAAAGATGTTGTTACATGCATGGTGGAAAATGGAAGGAGCACATCCAAAAGGGGAATGACCAATGGTTTCATATAGAACTGAACCACAATATATTGGAGTCTCAATCTCTTAGAATACATCAATGTGGATGAGAGTAAAAGAATGTGCCTCCAGATGTAGAGTGGCTAGCGATAAAACCATACACAGTAAATCAAGTACATTCAAAACCAAGGCTGCTGAGAACCAACATCCACACAGGGTGGATAAGAATCATACCATCTGTAATTAAACTAGATGGCAAAACCCAGAACACTGGCAATTGACATCATGCGAGGATAGAAAAAGGGAAAAAAAAGGGAAAATTGTATGCCATCTCTCTTGCCCTAAATAATATTGAACTAATGCATGATACAAACTGTACAATATATACGGACCCATTCAGCTGTCTATTGGCCCTGGAATCATTCCATGATAGTCACCACTCTCTTCTCATCAATATCAAAAACAAACTGGCCCATCATTCTCTCTTATCTGTCTCTGTCCAAATCTTGTGGATACCATGTCATGTTGGTATTTGTGGGAATGAGCTGGTTGACAGAGCAGCAAAGTCAACTACAAATCAAAACTCAACCATCAAAAGAAGATCACAACTTCTTAATATATTCATAAGATCATAAGGAATCTTGTGTCCCCTGATCTATATATGGGACACATGGTAGCAATGTGAGAAACTGACTGACTGATCCACGGCTGACTTCCAGTATTGCAAAGATGTCTTTATAATGCAAACCATCTCACTCAAAACTAAACTGACAGAAACCACCCCTAGTGCAGTGACATCCTTGATATAATAAAATCATCACGGGATAAGATAAAAGGCAGAACTACATTAACCTGCAAGTACCTTGGAACTGTGAAGTGGTAAGGACTCCCACACTCTACTGGAAGAGAAAATAGGGGAAGAAATTGTGACAAAGATTCCAGTGGAATGACAACAATGGAGTTACATGCATCACATGACAGTGGAGATTTCTTATTTGTAGAGATGATTCATGATGATTTGCATGAGAGGTAGGTAGGTAGGTATTCAGTGTTTATTGGCACAAAGCTACAAGGCTATCTGTGCCAGACAAGATGTGGAACAGTATAGGTATAGGGCAATTAAGGTAAAAAGTAAAACATGTAAAATTATGAACTACCAGGAAGACTGAAGCAAGAAGTACACCCTTGCTGTCAGTCACCTGAAGTTGGCCTTTCCAGTCCTGGGTTCAGTTCAAAAGAAAAATAAAAACTAAAATGTGTAAAATTTAGATTGCCAGGAAGACTGAAGTATCAAGATCAAATTTGCAGTCACCTGAAGTTGGCCTTTCCAGTCCTGGGTTCAAATAAAAATAAAAATTGAAATGTGTAAAAGAAATTGTGTTAAAACATTAAAATGTGTAAAAGAAATCATGCTAAAACACTATATAGTCCAATAAAAAATCTTAAATTAAGTGTAAAAGACCAATGGTTCTTAAAAATGTAAAAACATGAGTGAGATGGGCAAAATCACCTATAACATGGGCCAAAGTCAAGGACAAACCTGCCTCACAAAAACCTTTAAAATGGTTCGTTGTTCTAGGTTGTAATGATGACATGATAATAAAATGTAAATGATTGTGATCTGAGTGCCACATGGACCACATATTGGTGCAGCAGTACCAGAAAAAAGGAATTGGTGGGTTAAAAAACTGTGACCAATGTGTAGCCTTGCCAAAACAACCTCCTCTCTTCGAACCTTACAGAAGCAAGGGGCCAAAGACCTAGAGAAGGTTTGATTTGAGAAAGCTTGTTATTGTGTTGCTCATTCAAGATTACCTGCCATGTGGTGTACAGTCTGGATTTGATAACTGGACCAGAGTTCATGTATAGAATGGGTACTGGGATGACAGATCCAGAACAGACAGACTTTGCTGCTCTGTCAGCCAGCTCATTCCCACAAATACCAACATGACATGGTATCCACAAGAATTGGACAGAGACAGATAAGAGAGAATGATGGGCCAGTTTGTTTTTGATATTGATGAGAAGAGAGTGGTGACTATCATGGAATGATTCCAGGGCCAATAGACAGCTGAATGGGTCCGTATATATTGTACAGTTTGATTAATGCATTAGTTCAATATTATGTAGGGCAAGAGAGATGGCATACAATTTGGCAGTGCAAACAGAAACTGTAGAGGGGAGTCTGTGTGCCATAATTGAACTGTCACAAACCATGGAAGAGCCCAATGATTCACCCGATTTGGATCCATCTATATATAGGAATGGATGTATCATATGAAAGATGTTCAGCAAAGAAAGAGCAATACTTGGGTGTATCTGCTTTCCTCAGAAGACTCAAAGATAGGTTACAATTGGGGACAGTAATTTGCCATGGTGGAGCAGGCTGATTTGAGGAAACTGCAATGTTATTCAAGGATAAATCCAATTCTTCTAATTGTGCCTGGATACAGAGACTAAAAGGAACAATGGCAGATTTTCTGTTATTAAAAAGTGTGGTCCATTGTGGTTGGAAAACACAACTCCAGGTAGAATGCTGTGGTAAGGATTGAAGTTTGGAAGCATACATTAGAGACAGTTGCAAATGGCGAATATATAGAGGGGGTTCATGAGATTCTACATACAGACATTGCATGGGAGAAGTACGAAAAACTCTAATGCAAAGCCAAAGCCCCTGGTGATGGACAGGATCCAACATTTTCAGTGCTGATGTTCTGGAAGAACCATAAACCACAGACCCATAATCAAGTTTGGATCGGACGAGGGCACGATAAATTATGAGCATGTAGTATCGATCTGCTCTCCAAGAAGTAGAAGAGAGGACATGGAGAATGTTTAATGCTTTTAAACATTTGATATGAAGTTGTTTGATGTGCAATATAAAATTTAATTTACAATCAAATATAAGACCTAACAACTTTGCCTCGGGGATGACAGGAAGTACAACATCATCAAGACAGAGTTCTGGATCTGCGTGGATTCCCATCTGCGGCAGAAATGTATACAAACGGTTTTAGAGTGAAAGTTTAAAACCATTTGCCATGGTCCACTTCAATATCTGATTGATTGCAGTTTGTAGCTGCCATTCAATAAACCTCATGTTTGATGACTGACATGAGATGTGAAAGTCATCAACAAAAAGACCGTTTGCAACTGTAAGGGTAGCTGTTTACTGATGGCATTAATCTTTATAATGAAAAGTGTGACACTCAGAATACAGCCCTGAGGGACTCCAAGTTCCTGTGGAAAAAAATGAGAAAGTGTAGAGCCCACATGGACTTGGAATCGGCGCTTCATTAAGAACTGCTGGATGAAAAGGGGTAAGTTGCCATGCAATCCATACGAGTGAAGATCTCATAAGATGCCATATCTCCATGTTGTATCGTAAACTTTTTTAAATAAAAAAAACTAAAGATGTTGCCTTAAAAAGGCTTCTCTGATTGATGTTTCAAGGTGAATTAAGTAGTCTATCATAGAGCATTGTCTTCAGAACCCACACTGAGTAGGTGAGGGAGGTTGTTTGATTCAAGAAACCAAACAATGCAGACTTTATCCTCTCTAAGATCTTACTGAGACAACTTGTCAAAGCAATGGGACGGTAATTCGAAGGAATCGTTTGATCCTTCCCAGGTTTCAGAATAGGGAGTATGATAGCTTGTAGCCAAGCATCTGGATAGACATTTTCCTGCCATATACGATTAAAGACAGCTAGGAGAATAGTAAGAAAGATTTGGGAAAGGTGGCATAATATCTTATTATGTATATTATCAGGTACGACTGATGTATTGCCAGACCGATGAATTGCAAGTTTGAGTTCCATCAGTGAAAGAGGGCGATCGAAATCACAGGAATGGTTAGTTGAAAAGGAAAGAGGCAGATGCTCCACCTGTGTTTTAAAGGCTAAAAAGGAAGGGGATAAGTTCGAAGAGCTAGGTACACGAGAGAAGAAGTCCCTAAGAGTATTGGCAATGCTCTGTGCATCTGTAACTTCGTGGCCATTCGATATTAAGATAGAGAGGAGGGCAGAAGTATATCTTCTACTCACCCTCTGGATCTTATCCCATATAACTTTTGTGCTGGTGGTTAAAGAAATGCTGGAGGTGTATTTAATCCAAGATTCCTTCTGGCCTTGACGTCTAACTTATGGAAGCGTGTGCACGGGCTGGCTGAAATGCAATGCGGTTTGAGAGCATGGGGTATCTTGAAATTTATTCCAAGCAAGTTTCTGAGTTTTTCGTGTTATAGAACAGGCAGAATTCCACCAAGGGCAGGGATGCTGTGGGGAACATGTCAAGGTTTTAGGGATGCATCAAGTAGCAGCTTGTGTATACTGTTGGTTACTGCTACTATACAATCATCTATGGATGATTTACATAAGATATAAATGACTGACTAGGTGCATGAAAATATGTGTAAGAGCCAGTATTGAACAGAGTCAGGTTGTGCTCTATGGCACGCTTTCTCATATCAATATGGGAGCCACCCCAGAGAAGATTATGCCCATTGAAATCTCCCAAGATTAAAAAGGGGGTTGGCAGTTGCTCAATGAGGGTATCAAGGTCTGATTGATTATAATGAGAGCAAATAGTGATGGTACAACCCAAGGAGACACAGATGGCTACTGCCTCCAAGGGTGTGGTCAATGACACTGACCAGGTGGGCACATGCTGATCAACCAGTAATACAACTGTCCCCATCCTACACATAGCCAGTCATTCTAATATAATGAATAGTGTCAGATAGTAAATGTATTTGTACGCTGTAGAAATGTTTCCTGCAAAGAAAAACATATGGGATGATAAAAGTCAATCAGATCTTTGATGTCAGTCACATCTGATTGGAAACCATGACAGTTCCATTGGATTCGTGTGGCCAAATATAATTATTTCAGAGGAGAAGACAGTAACGAGTCCTTCTGCTTACAACATTTTTTTTCTTTATTGGATGTGGGTCTATCGCCCTCTATGGATCCTGCTCTAGCTCAAATGGTCAGGTCTGAATTTATCGGTACACGTACTAATGATCGAGAGCGTGGACGAGTGGTTTGTTTAATTTTTGGGGTATCAAGAGAGGGGAGACCTCATGGAAACATCCTGACTTGATGAAGGTGAAGTTCGGCAATGACTGGAAGGTGTGGTCAGGACAGAGATGGAAGGAGACACTGATTTGTGAACTGTGTTGATTTTGGGAAGTGTGTCATAAATATTTGCTGGTGAAGATTGTGTAGAGGATAGTGTAAGGTCTGTTTGGACTCTTACTGTAGTAGTAGAACAGGTTACAGAAGCATAAGTTCTGGTCAGAATAGGTAATAATAATTTTTGAGCCTCTGCCTAAGTGAGAATGTTAACTGTCTTGAGACGTTGTACTTCTTTTTCTTCTACCCATTTCGGGCAAGAGGTAAAATAAAAAAGATGCGTACCATTACAGTTTATACAATGTGGTTCGAGTTCGCATTCGGTGGCATGATGGTCTTTACCACCACAATGCGCACAGGTCAAGGAGCCACAGCAAGATTGTTTTGAATGACCAAATCATTGACAATGGAAACATCATACAGGATTTGAAATATAAGGTTGCACATTAAAATTCAGATATCCTGCTTTTATTGTTGTGGGAGGACGTGGTACAGTAAATGTTAGTATTAGAACATTTGTTGGTTCCAGAATTCCATCTTTTCGAAAGTGAAGATTCAACATACTGCTGTGACACCTTGGCTGGTGAGACCTGCGAGGATCTCCAATTCGGGGAAAGTCCTTAAATCTCTTTCAACTATGACTCCTCTGGAAGAATTCAAAGTGGAATGAGGAATAACTTCAATGGGTATATCACCCAAGGCCTTTGATGTCAGGAGGAGTTAGGAATGCAGTGATGAAGATGTTTCCACTAAGATGTCTCCTGAACATAGCTTTTTTACTGATTTAGGGGAGCCAGCAAGCCCTTCTGAATAAAAAATGGGGACATCTGCCCTAGAGGTTTGTCACTTAAGGAATGCGAAATTAGGAATCATGGGACAGATTCAAGTGGTGAGTTAGGCTGTACTGATTCATCAATACGTGGGCGTTTTCCAGAAGTCAGGTTTTTCTTAATGGTTTCAAGTTGTGTTATGTTTTTTTTTTTTTAAAGGCTTGTGGCATGCCTTATTCTTCAAAATGTTTGGAAAAAGGAGGCAGCACATAACGAAAAAAGTTAACCTTGTGAGTAGAAGTACTATATCGGAAAGTTATAAACAAATATTTAGTTACAGTACAACATTACAGCTAATCTAAATATGTTTTCTTCTTCAATAAAATTTTAATATCTATAAAGTATTTGTTTATTTCATTTTCTGGTTAGGGATGTATGTCTAACAGATTTCCAGAAGGGCCAACATGTCTAACATATTTTCAGCTTCTCCTTTCTGACTTCAGTGGATAGTAAATGCAAAATAATACACGTGGATTATCATTATTTGAATTATAAGCATAATTTGGATGGGAATAACCTTAACAATGTTATGAAAGAATGGGATCTTGGTTTAATGGTTGATCAGTCTCTTAAGCCATCCAAACAGTGTGGTGTCACTAGTGCTAAGGCAAACAGCATTTTAGGTTGTAGTATTTACAGATATATTGAATATAAGTCTAAATAGATTACAGTTTCATTCTAGAGGTCACTGGTTAAACCATGTTTGGAATACAGAGTGAGAGTCTTGGGATTCTTAGTTAAGAAAGGAGATTGGAAAATAGGAAAAGGTTCAAAACATAGCAACTGGGATAACACCTGAGAAGGAAATATTATCATATGAGGAGAGATTAAGATTGCTGAAATTAGTTTTAGTAACAAAGTAACAAAGTCTGTCTCTAAGGTGCTTTGTTTTTTAAAAAAGTGTTAGTTTAATTTAGTGGACATTACAGAACAGATGCCCAAAGATCTCTTGCTATCCTTTAACCCTATCAAAAAGAGCATTCATTACTGCACACATTGCAAGGTTTTAATTGGCATCCAAATTTTAATAAAACTACTTTTTGCTTATGTTATATCAGTTTATATAGAATAAAATCTCAGCTAGTAATTCATATTTTATTGCATACAAGTTTTAAGTTCTAAATTTTATAAGGCAATATTTTTCAAAAATTCTTTAATTTCTCTTAGTGTGTCACATGCGACACATTTTACTAGCCAATTCCTCTCCACTATTTTATTCACCACCCCTCTAATAAGTACAAAATTCAATGTAAATTACTCACTATGAAATTGTAATTGATCGGGCAAACCATAATTTTTATAGCCTTCATTTCCATTTGAATATAGAATCATCAAATGGAAAATCAGACCCCTCTCATCACACCCACCTGTCACATCTGCTCTCAGGATTCATTAATAGTTCTCCCTTATGTTTAATTTTATGTTGTCTATAACGAACAGAGAGCCGAAGTTTTAATCTGTAAAATAATGTATTATGTAACATTGTTTTCTGAATGAAAAATTGTTAATTTCACTGCTACTACAAGTTTCATTCCTACAGGAAAGATAACAACTAGCTTGGATGATTTTGTAATGGTTCTTATCTCACAGTTAGAAAGCCAGAACAATTTTGATAATTATGGAAAACCATCTACTTTCTACAATTTATTATTCTATGTTCTGTATGTATTACTTAATTAAATACATTTTGTGAATTACTGCCATTAGTACAAAAAAGTAGGGTTAAATGTAATCAACAAACAAGATGTTTTCCATGATTATTGTTTATTTAAGAGTAAATTAGGTAAAATAAATAATATAATAAAAATGTTTCACAAGACTTGTACATGAGCAGCTCATGGGTAATGTACATCTACAGTGTAATGTGAGCTTCACATTCCCCAAGTGATTTACAACTTATGATGGTGCAATTAGTAATTAGACATGGTTCAAAGGGCAATCAAACAATAAACTATAATTATAAATAGATGTATACTGTAACAAGGTTAAAGTTACTTATGATAAATGAATGTAGTTTCATATTGCAATCTGAAGTCATTCTAGAAATTAAAAAAAAGAAGAATTTACATTGATTCAATTTTCTTATTTTTTTATGTTACAAGATCAGTCAGAGTGATTGAGCTCATACAGAGATAGGTTAAAGAATACAGCAGAAAAACTATTTTTTCATGAACTAATCTTTTTCTTAGTTTTTTCATTTTAGTTTTGTTTTTTTTATTTCAAAGTCTGCAAAATTTTGTGAATGCACGCATACTATACTGAGAGTGACTAGTACCAAATCTATAAAAACTTGATACAAGTACAAAAGGTCATGTGGTCAATTAAATGGACCAAGCACATGTTGAGAGTTAATGCTATATAGTTACAAGACTTTGAGCCAGAGTGACTATGACCATTGCATGGTCACCTTTAGAGTTTTTCTACATTTTTAGGTAAAAATAAATTACAGTTTATTATCTAATTTTCAGAAAGCCTAAACATTCATACATAGGTGATAGTTTCTATAAAAAGAGTATTTTGTTTTAATAAACACCTTACAATAAGTGTTAATTGAGTGCTCGGAGATTCTTGCATGCACAGGTTATGTTTGGTCTATGTCAAAATTTCACAAGATTTGCATTTGCCTTTCATTGCACAGAGTATGTTATTTTTAAAGCCAAACTTATATATGATAAATAATGAGTATAGTGCAGTTTATTTAATATCCTAAAAATTAAGAAGGTTTATCTTTCCTTCTCAATCATTATTATGTGTCAGTAAGCAACATTATGTCAACTCCATCCAAAAAAAGAAAACATTCTGTTAATGACATACCATCTGTAGTGTTATCCCAATAGCATGAGCTAGCAGTATGAAGTCCAGCTCCATTTTTCTGCATAATTACACAAGTTACTGTAAAAATATAATGAAAAAAAAAGAAACTTAAATTCACCTATTTTATAAACCACACAAAAATTTTTAATATTTATCTTTGTACAATGTAAGTCATACAATGTGATACCCAAAATGGTAAGATGAGAAAGATATGCAAGTTATCCATACATCTTTACCATGTCAACATAATTTGACACATTTGTTATTTAATTATGTAATTTTATTTTTACCTGAAAACAGTCAATGAGATATAACAATTTTCTTGTAGTAAATGTTAATAGTCAGTGCTTGACTAATAGCTAGCTTGCACAAACACAACAGAATTAGTATCCCTTTTATGTTTTTATTCTTATTTATCTAAAACACACGAGCTTACAATTATAATATTTAAGGTTAGTTTTACGAGTTGGAGGACAAAAAAATATATTTTAAACTGGGTGAAACCCTTGAATTTCATTTACCTACTAATTCATTACAGAAAACACTGAGCATTAATACTTTTATAACAATTCAACACTAGAAATAGTTGAGACAGGCTATTTATAAATTATATATATTTACTTTTCCTAAACTTCAGTAGTTTTAAATCTCATATATACTAAGTTTTAATTCCACCCAAACCACTTGTGTGGGGGTATAAAGCAATGATTAAGTTAATTAAGTTGTGCATATATTAATTTTTTTAGTAATTATATTTCAATTAAGTTCACATACAACATGAAACCAAACCCAGAAACATATTCAGAGATGACTATCACTAACCAACTTAAACCAGGAAATATATTTCTCTGTAGAAACATTTCTCACTGAATACTACTTCCACTGGTAACATGTAACCACTTACCAATGTACTTGAAGGGTTTGTTGAGTTTCGTTACATGCCCCAGGATTTGTTCCACAATAGTGTTGGTCCACTGATTCACTTTACTATGTTGGTAAGCATTTCCCCCAATAGTGCCTTCCACTGCCTAAGTTAAGAAATATTTTCAGAAAACTTTGCAAGTACAATTATCACCAGTGTTGCAATGTTTAATTTGTGTATGAAACAAAGAAGGACGTTACATTCATAGCAGTTTTATCATTAATTAACACAACTACAGAAGTGTAAAAATCATATTTTTCTTTTCTTTTTTCAATATGTTGTTTTCTCACCCTTCAAATCACTCTATTATCTACCTACAAACCACATTTCCTTTAGTCTGTAACAACTTTCACTGGAGCTTGGCAATTAATATTATTTCCTGAATAATTAAGTGACGTATTCCATTAATCAACAAGTACAGTGTTTCTCAAACTATGCTGTTTACAAATAAATAGAAAAAGTTGGTGGAAAGTGCTCCCAGCCAGTTGCCTTCTCTCTATTTAGAAGTTCAAAATTAGTGACAGTGGTAAATAATCTTTGTAGCTTTGCTATAAAAAATACAGGACAACCAAATTTGGTGGCAATAGTTTGATTACGTGTTTTGTTGGAAAAATCTAAAATATTAAGAATCAGAAATGTTAATTTTGATTAGTTGGTTATTTTCATGACAATCAATTAATTGACTGTTGGAATAATGACAGTAATAACTGGAAACATTAATTTGGATCAGTTGATGTAATCATAATTTTAACTGAATTATTATTTCATGTGACACTAATAAATGGAACCACTGTACATCACAAAATATATCAAACTGCTCTGCTCTAACTTTCACATCTCCTTGTGTTCACTGTGTACATCTTCATCATCCACATGTAACTGACAGTACATCACCTCCATACCATAAACCAGTTCCTATGATAAGCTTGCATGATACTAAACTGTCAGTGAACCAATGAAGATATCTAACTACCAAATGAATATCAAATCATGACCAGTATATGGTATTCAAGCATACTTCGTGTATTAGAAGCTAAAGCCAGGTTTTCTAGATTAAGATGCCATAGATCACCTACATAATTTCGTAAAATAAGCAAGAACATTCAGTGTATAAAAATGCACAATGATTTATTGTAAAAAATTAGATATACAGTATAGTTAAAAACTACATGTTTTGGTGAAAAAAATTCCACCACCTATAGGAGACCAGAAAAAACAAGGAAATTTCTTATCCCAGCCAAAGCACATGTATAATTTGCATATTATACAGTGCTATCTAGAAAATAAATTTCCTAAAATTCATTCCTGTGGCACCTGGACCAAGATTTCTATTCAAAATCATTTCATGTTTAATAAGTTTGAGAAATTAGTTTATGCTTAATTCATATTTTAGCTTAACTTGTCCCATTCAATGTTATTCAGAGTTTGGTAATGTTTATCCAAGTTGAATCACTAGTTTTTAATTTCTTGAGAGCATTTTCATGTTCATTACTTCAAAACACAAAATTTCTGCTTGTTTATCCAATATAATTCCAGCCACAAGTGCAAGATCTTTTATATACTCCATATTTATCCTTTAATTCAGGGGTAAAGGCTAATAGAAAAATCATATCTTCTATAAATACCTTGCTGAACACATTCTTTATTAACCTTACTTATTATCTATAGTTTGATGTATTCTAAAATGTGTAATTTACTTTTCCAATACAATCTGTAATACACAGTTTAAAACTTCATCTACACATATTTTAAATAATACAGTTCACACTTAAAATATTCACTACTTGAAAATACTTTAAAGACCCTATCAACAAATGATGAAAAAGAAGACATCATTTGTAACAATTGGTGACATGGTCTGGTATGTGGTGGCATGGCAACTATGTACAGCTTTCTGCACACCAAATTAGAAAGAAGCCTATCATTGTCATAATTACACACATGTACTTCTGATATAAACAATATATATTTCCTATTTCTTCTGTTCTCCTAAAGATGGTGGAATTTTTCCACCAAAACATTTAATTTTTAATTGTATATTTTACTTTTTTTAACTTTACAGAATAAATTATTGTGCATTTTTTATTTTTTTAACTATTTTATGAAATCTGCACAAAGTGGCCATAGAATAAGGTAGCAGTTAGGCTACCTGCGCCAAACATCCGGTTAAAAGTTAAAACTAAATTTAGTAAAATTCATAAAAGGTAATTAAGGTAGAACAAAACAAAGTTTAAAAAACACATAAATTGCACAAAACCTGATTAAATCTAGTCTACGATGTTAAGAGAAAAACTACAATAATTCAAGTTGTAAAGGACTTTCTGCAGCATAACTAATTATCATAACTTGCCAGGAAGATTAACAGCCAAGTACAAAAACCACCGTCAGTCACCTGAAATTGGCCTTTCCAGTCGTGGTTCTGAGTTATTTGACATTATGGCCATTTTCAAAAAGGAAAGTAATAAAAAGGTGTGTAGCAAGATCATAATCATAACTCACCAGGATAACTAACGGGTTGTTCACATGGATAGTTCAAACAGCAGAATTAGTCACCTAAAGCTGGCCTTTCCAGTCCTGGTTTCGAGTTATTTTTAAAAGGGAGCCACATTAAAAAGGTGTAATGTATATATTATAAAACTTAAATGGTATTAAAAAGATTAATGGCCTTTAAAAAAACTAAAAACATTACCAAGGTGGACAGTGTCACCATAACTAATAACATTGTCTAATGTTATGGACAAACCTTGGGACAGAACACGTTTAAAATAGTGTTATCGTTGAGAGTTGTAACGACAGCAAGAAAGTAAATTGTGGCTTATTGTGATCTGAGCGTTTCACAAACTCCACACTGGTGCATCAGTTCCAGATAAGAGAAAATGATGAGTTAATAAACTGTGACCAATGCATAGTCTAGTTTGGTCTTCCTCTTTCCAATCCTTACAGAAGCAAGACGGCCAAAGTTCAATAGAGGGTTTTACTTGGAAAAGCTTGTTTTCACATTGCTCCCTCAAGTCAACTGCCTGCTGTCACGGAGCCGATCCTTGAATACAGGACCATAGTCCATGTATGGGACAGGCACAGCGGTGATGGTGCCAGAGCAGACAGACTTAGCTGAGGTGTTGGCGAGCTCATTCCCGCAAATGCCAACGTGACCCAGTATCCAGAAACACTGGATGGAAGTAAATGTTAAAGAAAAATGGGCCAGTCGGTTTTGAATATTGGCGAGAACTAGGCTAATCAGTATAAATAGTGCAGTCTGCAATTAAGATAACCTGCTTTGATGGTGACAAGCAGATGTGGTGACATAAATGTCAGAATGAAGACACTGGTCAGCATCTTAATTCCATCTTTACGAGCCTCACTGCAGAAACTCCTTGGGTGGAGACACCAGTGAGAATATCCGACTCTGGGACTTTCCTCAAATCTTTTCAACAATAACTCCTTGTGATGAATTCAAAGCAGCACGAGGTGTAACCTCTATAGTTATATCCTCAGTTGCCTTTGAAAGCAACAGGAGTTCACTGTGTTGAGATGTGGATGTTTCCACCAACATGTCACCAGATTGAAGCTTCTTTACTGACTTTGGAGAGCCAGCAAGTCCCTCTAGTCCCTTCTGAATGAAAAGGGAGACATTTGCCCTAAGGTTTGTCTGAAATTGAATGCAATATAAGAAAATGAGATGGTACGGATGGTGAGGATTACTACTCAGAATCTTCAAGACGTGGTCGTTTACCTATAGACTGCTTTTTCACTATTTTATTAAGATTTTTAATTGGAGTATCCATAATAAAGAAAGAGAAAATTCGGTGCCCACTGACCCCACCCACCATGGAGCCCTACAGGGGATGCACTACAATGTCAAACAAGGACACTGCAGCAATGCCAGAGTTTAGTGAGCACTATACCCAAACACCAGCATCAGACATAATATCCACAGCACCTGTTGAGAACATCCAACACTGGTACTTGGTGGACCCTAGCCCAAGTGGACCAGCCAAATGACCAAAGGGGGACCTCTCCAAGGCCACCCGTCTACAGGAATTCAAGGCCAAAGTGGTGTGTTAGGGTTGAACCCCTCAACCACCAGTATCCTCTCCTCCCCTTTACAGGTTGCCATGCACAGCAAACAAGTGAGTGGATGTTTAGATCCCAGAGGAGGTAAACTGAATAACAGAACCTTCCTGGGAGGTCCCTCACCACGCATAGGAATCCATACCGAGGGGCCATAAGTGTTATAAATGATCAAGCAGTCAACTGTATTAGTCAATTACATATAACACATGATGAGAGGTGTGCCAATTTCAAAATAATAATTGTTAGATAAATGTGTAAAAAATGCTCTTTTCAAAGGTTTTAACGTGTATGTCGCATCTACATGTAGGTTATAAAGCTCAAATAAATCTACTGAGAGCTGAGAAGGTTTACTAGCTGTTTCATCAGAATTCATTCTTAAAACTTTGAAATGAAGTCAAAAGATCATATAAGCAACTTATTGTCCATACATACCACTACTTAACTACCATTGTATTATTGAAGGTAGAGACAGAGTTAGAGCAAATACTTTTCATAGCTCGTCTGTCAAGTGACAATGAAACTGAAGTTCTAAGTAGTTTGATAAAGGTTTATTTTGAAATAAAGGGTTTAAAACTTGAATAAAATAAAACTTTGAATCACAAGATACATTATTATATTGATTTCATTTACATAAATTGATAGTCAAGGGTTTTAATGAAATTTTGTAATACGAGTTGTGCAGAAATTTGTTTAAAGGGGCTTTCACTGTGAAAGGGTTAATTCTGTTGCTACAGTTAGGTCAAATTGTACATCACAACCTTTTGCAGAGTCGCATTCAAAATTTAATTAAACTACTTTATTATCAATGTATACAAATAAACTTGGCACCAAAATGTAATTCATATATCATATTTTAATACAAGTTTTAATTTCTCAACTTGTTAAATTATATTTAAATAAACCTTCAATCTCTTCTGGTATGAGAATCATGACAGAAGCTCTGCAGGAGTATACCCATAGGAGATTCCATCCCATACCTTGTAGGGTACACTTCTTATGCAGTATAGAAGGGCATGTGGCATGGAAATGGGGGAAAAGGAATATGGCCATCCAAGGACTTGTACACAAGAAACTGGAGAGCCACTATGTGCAGCATGGTAAGTGTGCATTTATACCATACCATACCTGGTGCACATGTCAACCCTACTGTTAGATATTATTGGACTGACAAAAGCCGTAGGGGAAGGGCAGATAAAATAAAACTGCATGCTTGCCTCAACTTTACTTTCAGACCCTCAAACCAACACATGCTGTGGGAGAAGGGCAAGAAATTCATGCTTTTGTGTGTGCTTGTGTGTGTGTGTGTAATATTTGTGCATGCTCACCTCAACTCTATCATCAGACTCTTAGACTTGCACCAAATGCAAGATGGCACAGAATTCATGCTGTAAAATGTGTAATCTTGGTGATGCTTGCCTTAACTGTCAAACTCCTAAACCAACACCAGCTGCATGAGGAGGGCAAGGAATTCATATAATAAAGTATACAATATTAAGAGTTGCAGTATTAAGAAATGGAGAAATGAGTTTTTATACAGTGTGATGTTTTATTTCTATATATTTTGAAGAATTAAGTTAGGATTATTTCTTGTTCTGGATGCATACAACCAGTTGACACCCAATCATTACATATATTATCATATTACATCAAATACAAACATACAGTGTATAATGTAACTCAACTGTCATGCATTTTTTACCAGGTGCTTATTGTTGACTAACTTGTGACACAGTGTTATGCTAATAACTGTAAACATATGACAAAAGATGGTTATTGCTGATTAACAGTGTTGTGTTAATAACTGTAAATACATGATGCTGAAATATGAGATGTAAATATTTCACTGCTAAGTCACAGTAAAAAAAAAAAAAGAAAAAAAAGAGAAAACTGAATTTGCATTTTTCATTATTATCTACTTCTG